>NC_142649.1:32892045-33195075 GCF_055504915.1 Nelumbo nucifera
AGAATGCATAATACATGCTAGAAGTAGACTTTGGGTTGATTGGAAGGTAGCCACTTTGGGTGGGAAGGGCTTCTTTTGGGAAGACAAAGGCATTGGCCAAACAAATCCAAAATAAGGAAAAGAGGATGAAGCACAAGACTCTAGTGGTGAAGTTTAACTCCATTTGTATGTGTTATTTGGTGCAAGGAGCTAGGTTGGTCCCTTGGTACAATGCCACCTACACATGCATGGAAGAGATTGATAATTATTATTAAGAAACAGATATTACTGTAGGTACCCAAAAAATAAATAATAAAAAATGAAATATGATGCAAAATCTTATATATCCATGGATCATAAAGGTTATCTTTCAGTAGTGTTGTAAAAAGGGTAGCTAACAAGAAAAGTATTTTTAAAATTCTCATTCTACAATTAAACCTTAGAGTAGTCATGTTATTGAGGGTCAACACACCCAATTTAATGGCTCATACCTAGAAGATTGAATGTGTCAAAAACTAGCTTATAATGAACCTTTATAAAGAATCTAACTTGGAATGTAACTCTAGAGTTGTAACAATTTTTTGATGTCCAAATAATTATATTAAATTATTACTTAGTGGATTTCTTCTAATCATATGTAATTTTCACCTTGATATATAATCTCTAAAAGGAAACCATTGAGTTGTGGATATTCATCCTCATTACATACTATTGCATTGGTTATTTTTTTCTTTTAAAAAATGATACATATCAAGATATAATAGATATATATATATATATATATATATATATATATATATATATATATCATGTTCAAATCCTTATATAAAATATTAGACAAAATATTTTCTAGCTTAGCATCAATTATGTACAACTTTAGTTGAAAGGCACTAATTGTAAACTTGCCAATTCTCATTGGTGCCCGGGCATTATCAAATACTACATTTTTTTTTGTTTGTTAATTCTTGCAAATGGTCAGGTACCATTTAGACCATCAACTTTTTGACATTTCTTTTTTGTTATTTATTAATTTTTTATATTTAGGGTTTTAATTAGTAGTTGAAAATCGATGCAAACCGTGATGACTTAACCTTTATTAGTGAGCATGTAATGAATCTTCCCCGTGTTTGGGTGGTTATTTATTTTCCGCATTGCAAAGGGGAAAAAGAGAAGACCCCTGTCAAACTAATCTAGTCCCTCTGCATTTCTAAATAAAAGAAAAAAGAAAATTCATTTATCAATTTTAATTCTTCCCTCAAAATTATCCCAATACAGCCCAGAAAATTAATTCATAGGGAGAAAAGTTGGCATGAGTTATAAGAATTTAAATGTTGTATCTAATCTATGGGGGTGTTTTGAAGCATGGATCAATCCATACTATACTATAGTCCACAGCTGTTTGAATTTATCTAGCGTGGTATTGACACTTTTTTTATACATTTTATAAATGATGTATAAAATTAATCATAAATATTTAATTCTTGCATTTTATATGATAAATGTTTTAAAAAATGCATCAATGAATTAATATTAACCAATAAATATTAATTCTTTTTATAAAACAATAGTAAAAAAATTAAAAAATATATTTTTAATTTGTAAAAATACTATTTTATTGATAAAAATATTAAAATTTTATAAAATTTAAAAATTTAAGTAAAATAATTAATATTTTAGATCATATAGTCAAAATGCAATTGTAGAAATTTTAGAGATAAAACTAAAGGTATATCTTTGTACAGTATGTCTTAGATCACACATGCAGTATGTCTTATATCACACAACCTCTGACCCTTACTCCTTGAAGCATGGGATCAAAAATAAACTTTGGAAGGGATGTATTTAAGAGTTTTTTCCTTTCACGATATATTGGAGTGTGGACGAGACTGTTCCATACTATATTGGGGTATGGATGAGTCTTCATCCCATAAACGGGACTGAAACAGATCAAAATAGATTGTTCGAAAATGATCCCGTTCACTAGATGAATGCGGTGATGCCTATGCCTATGTTAAAAGACCAGTATTAAACAGATCAAAATAGCCTGAATCCACGGTGAGAGGCCAACATTAAACAGATCAAAATAGATGTCCGAATGTTAAAACGATGCCAAAAATAAATAAATAAAAGAACTAGCTCACCTTGTGTGTAATGTAGCCCAAAGAGGGGAGGTTCAATGCCAACACAGGAACAGAGTTTGGGAGATGGTACCGATCTCTAGAACACAAGAACACTGGCTCCACCGAGAGCTTACCAACATCACGGGTTCATACCTTGACTCGTGTACGATGGATTCGATTGGAGTCTGATCGCCAATAACGTTTGAAAGCAGATCGGTGGAGATCAGTACATCTGGTTGGAGTTCAATGGCCCATTTGAAAGTCGCAGTTCTCGTTCACAGTCTCTGTTTCGCGATGCGAATTGGACTGAGGTCGGCCTTGCCGGCGTTACTGAAAGTATCCATCGAAGACCGATGCCCGAAGGAAGAAACGACCGTCCATTCTTGTCCTTGATATTCAGATAGAATGTGAACTAGGGGGAATCTCTGGCCCGTGTTGTTTAAAAGAAGAGATTGATACTGCAGTTTTGGGATGGGCTTCTTACAGAGGGGATTCGAGTTGATATCAGCTTGCGTCTGGCCAAGGTTCGAGTGGGTAGCAACGTCGCAGGTGTCGGAGGAATGTTTATTTCGGCTCTGGTTATGGCTGAGATACCCGAACAGGGGTGACGCTCACGGATTTCATAAGTTGAGGGAAACGAGAGAGAGGTAGGGAAAAAGAGGGAATGGATAGGGAGAATAACGGGCCGAACCGCCGCTGCCAAGAATCGCAGCGGCGGTGGCGTTGGAGAACAGGGAAGCAGAACTGGGGAGAAGAAGAAGAGAACGAAGGGGAAGAAAAAATAGAGAGGGAGAGATATATAGAGAGGGGGAGGAGAGAGAAACGGGGAAGAAGAGATCGGGCTAACCGTCCGTCGCGGTTTCCGGGGAAGGAGATGAACAGTTCTTTCGAAATTGAGTTCAAATCATCCCGCGACAAGATTGGGGATGTGCTGTGGGACGTTGTGTGGGGCTGATTTGATCTCTTCTAAATTAGTTATTTTTGTAATTTTGAGTTTGAGAGCATCAAACCGAAATTCCAATTTACTGTAATGGTGGAGTTGTAGGTCAAAGTATGAAGTGGTGTGTGTGGAAATTAGCCAAAATGATTCCA
Organism: Nelumbo nucifera; assembly: GCF_055504915.1. Classification (NCBI taxonomy): domain Eukaryota; kingdom Viridiplantae; phylum Streptophyta; class Magnoliopsida; order Proteales; family Nelumbonaceae; genus Nelumbo; species Nelumbo nucifera. Next base: position 32,895,237 of record NC_142649.1, read on the forward strand.
TTTTGGTTGCGGAGGTAAATATGGGTCTTTTTTATTGAAATTTGGCAGAGCATGGTTTTGAACATTATGGGTTGGTTGGTACTTGGTAGGGTCAGAATGGTCCAATTGGATCTGGATTAAGCAGATCCGAACGGGCTTGATTTGGTTAATTTAAAGCCTTATAGAGGGATAAATAAAGGTAACTTTTGTTTAAATTTGACAAGGTGGGTTTTTTTACCATTTTGGATTGATTGATAGAGTCAAATTGGCCCAACTAGGCTTAGACCGGACATTTTAGAAGGGGTCAATTCGATTAACCCAAAACTTTGAAATGGAATCTTAGTACAATGGAAGGAAAAACAAAGGTATTTTGGAATAAAATTTTGTAGGTAGGGATTTTAGGATATCTGGGACCTAATGGTGATATCTGATTGGTTCAAGAGGTAAAGATCACAGGAATTTTGGGCTTACAAAAGAGTCAAAAGTGAAATTTCGATTTAATGGAGGGGTAAATGTGGGAATTTTGGGTTCAAACTTTATGGATAGACGTTTTGTGTGCTTTAGGTTCAATTGTATGGTTTGATTGGTTTAGAATTGTTAAAATCAAGGAGATTTGAGTTGTATGTGTCTAAATTAATCAGAGGGCTCAAAATAGAATCTTAGTCTAATTGGGATTAATCGGGGCTATCAGATTGGAATCGAATGAGTTTAATGGAGAATTTAGGGGTCTTTGAGCTAAAATTTGAATTTTTAGAGTTTTTTAGTATTTCTAAAAAATCAAAATCGAATGTTGAGAATCGAATTAAGGGTTTAGAAGACAAACCGAACAAAAATCGGGTATTGACAAAGTTGATAAAGGAAAAAGTAAAGATGATAACTTTGAAACGTAAATGGAATTTCTATGATTATGTACATGTAGTGGGATTATCACGTGGTCAATGTCTTCTTTAGTCTAACGACATTGCTCTTTGAGTGCTTAAAAGAAAGAAACCCAATCTAATTAATGCTAAAGTTCCTTATCCAACAAGTAGAGGTGACTAGGATCTTCATTATGCATATGGGCAAACTCGATGCTAGTATTGACATATTCTTTGGGAATCCATATAGTAGTATCATCATTCATCTCAAAGTACTTTCTCGGACTGTTCATAAGAAGACTAATCCGATCAAACCGATTAATTCGGACCGACTCAACCCGAATCGGTTGGGTTTTCTTTAACACCAGTTGGTTTTGGATCGTAAAAAATCATAAACTGATGGTTTGGATCGGTTTTGGTTTTCACATATGAAAATCGAAATCGATCCGAACCGAATCGACTTAGTAGTTAGTAGTTAGTTCGTAGTTAGTATCTATAACCTACGTAGTTCTTACTTAACTAAGTTCTCTATCCTAGTTACAACCTAATTTAATTTCTAGTCTTCTAGTCGGAAATGATATTAATGGCAAGTATTGTAAGACAAATAGACAAGGAATTTTTTTGGAAAAGTTTAAAGAAAAGAATCAAAGGATCCTAGTTTTTATGGTCTTTTACACCAAATAGGCAACCAATTACAATTAGAATTAGGTATCATTTTTTACTTAGATTAGAAGGTTTCTTGAAATATACAAATTTCAGTCTTCTTTCTCTAATTCAATTTGACTTTCTATTTTCTTGATAACTTCTATTCTAATTTGGTCCGCCCCCTACCAATTTCAGTCTTCTTTCTCTAATAGAATTAGGTGTCCTTTTTTACATCAAATTTTATTCTTTCTCCAATCTACCAATTTATTACCATGGTTGAACTTAGAGCCAAAACCGACCCAACCCGACTCAAACCAACCAGGTCGGTTTTGCTTAACACAGGGTCGGTGTTGGTTTCAATTTCAAGTAACCCGACCAAGTCGGATCGGTTGAAAAAATCTCAATAAACCGACCCAACCCGACCTGTGAACAGCCCTAGTACTTTCCCTCATCGGTAATTTGAAAGCTATTAAAAATAATAGGCTGAATGACGGTTCAGCCCAGGGTCAGAATTTTTATGCTCAAAATACAGTTAGGGTAGGTACCAGTTTGGAATTGATGTCAATTTACGGATGGGCATTGATATATAGAGTGAGAATATTTGATACTTAGAATGTTTATAGATCTGCAGTGGAATTCAAAAATTTGCATTAGGCCTGTCTATACTTTTCCAAAAATAAATAAGTAGACGAATAGATGTCTAAGTGTTTCTATGAACTAGTCTTAAAAATCTACTTGATGATTGTGGCCTTCTCGATTTAGGGTTACATGGACTTGTGCCTACGTGGTGATCATTGGTGGAAACCCTAGATTCTTTTACACAAAGATATTCTACAAATAAGCAATGGCTTTCAAATTGGTACAAATCATCCCTATAGTTCAAAACCAAGATATTAGAATTGCCAAGGCAAAGTGAAGAGATTAAAGCCACTGTAGTGAATGACAATGCCTTTATTATTGGAGGCAATAAGTTAAAATTGGAATTAGAGATGGTATGATTGGGAAGAGTTATACTAGAATCAATGCTCCCACAGTATGATTGGTTAAAGAATGGAGATAACAATACTATATACTTTCACATAACTACAACCACTAGAAAGAAGAAAAAAAGTATTTTCTTTTTTTTTTTTTGGCTAAAAGATGATACTATTACTTGGACCTTAGATCATAAACAAATTAAGAACTATTGTAACCTTCTATAACCTCTCATTATAACTTCACTACTATGAATCATGATCTTCTAAAATCGACCACAACTTTGTTTGGTTCACAACAATGAGCTTTGTGAATTCATAGAAGGTTTGCTCTAAAACCCTATAAGCATTTCTTTTTTTTAATGACACATTTTTGGTTCTTATACCAAAAAAAAGTAACGAGTACAATCTACCAACAACTTTCGACCCATTGGGTTGGTCCATATCACTTCTAAAATTTTAACAAAATTATTGATTTGGAGACTAGGTGGCATTTGGCATTCCTTATTTTAAGGACTTGTTTCCCTTTTACAGTTAAAAACTCGTTATTTATATAGTCATTTTAACGGCAAAAGGGGGATGAGTCCTTAAAATAAGGAATGCCAAATGCAGACTAAACCTTCTTCTTTGCAAATCCTCAACAATGTTGTGGTGGCCAGGGAAGTATTGTATTCAATGAATAAAAGAAAATTAGGCAAAGGGTACTTCTTGTTGAAGATTAATCTTGATAAGGCAAGTTCACATCTGTGCCTCACAATGTCCCACAGCACATCCCCATCGTGTATTGGGAACATCTCCCGATGATAGTACCAGAACTAATGATGTCATCACCGGGAGATATTTTTCCAATACACGGCGGAGATGTGCTGTATGTGGGATGTTGTGGGGTGCAGATCTGAACTCTGCTAAGGCATATGTTGTGTGAAGTTGTCATTTCTGATTCACTGATTGAAGATTTTCGGTTTCTTGGAGGATTTCTATTCTCTTCTATAGGCGTGCATAGGTTCAACATCCTTGAAGGTGATCATAAACAGTGATTGTAGCAATCCTTTTACTCCCTAATGAGAATTGAGGGAAGGGTATCCTCTCTTACCCTACTTATTTATTTACATATATAGAGGTCTTCTCTTTTAGGGATGTCAATTGGACTGAATTTGGTCCAATCCGATCCAGTCCAATGTGAGTCCATTATAAATGGATCAGGTCCAATCCAATCCAATGAATGCTTTGGACCAATTTGGATCGGTCCAATTCAATGTTTGGACCATCCAATCTGTTCAAATTCATTTTGATTTAGATTGGTATCAACCCAAACCCGACCCATTGATACATATATTCTTATCTTATATTAATGGACCAGATATTGGCTTAATCCAACCCAATTCAATATAAATTTGTTACAGATGGACTAGGTCCAATCCAATCTAATAAATATTTTAGACCAGATAGGTCCAATCCAATATGTTTTGTTGGTCCGTCCAATCCATCTAAATTAATTTTGGACTGGATGGGGTCCAATCCAAAACCAGTCCATTGACACCCTTACTCTCTATGCTACTGACTTCTTCATTGATAAATGGTGAGTTAAAGGGCTTTAGAATTTGTAATTCCCATGAATTCCTAGCTCATTCGCTTTATACAGATGCTATACTACTCTTTGGAGAAGCCAACCATGCATATGGTCAGAACATTTTGGGTCTAGGTTGTTATCACTACAAACCTATGGTCCGAATGATTGAAGATGTGACATGGAAGTAACGAGGTACATCCTGAAAGAAAAAACTCTGCAAACACTCTGAAAGCATGGAAAATTGAAAACATCTCTCAAAGAATTTAATTAATGTACATGTATGGGAGATATTTGCAATTATCTTCTTCTTTCTTCTTCTTCTTCGCGCGTTATTTCTTTCTTCTTTGCCAATTTCTCCATCGATTTCTTCTTCGCCAATTTCTCCACCGATTCAAAGGAAGCCACAACCATGGACGATCTCCATCGATTTAGAGAATTATGAAGCCAGCCACGAATAGAGGTTGCCTTGAGAACTCGATTGCTTCAGAGCAGAGGTTGCCTTGAAAGCCAGAACAGAAGTCGATTTGAAAACTGGATTGCTTGAGAACAGAAGTCAATTCGAAAACTCGATTGCTTCAGAACAGAAGTCGATTTGAAAACGCGAATAGAGGTTGCCTTGAAAGCCAGCCACAAACCGATTCAAAGGAAGATTTGAAGGCAGAGCAATTGCATTGAAGCCAGAGAGTTCACTCGACTACATAGTGTTTCGCTCCTAGTACTCCATTCCTGTTCCTGTGACTCCAGTAGATTATTTTCCCAGTGATGCTTGTGTGAGTCGAATACATACCTGTGTTTATTTATTTGGTTAATTACGCTTTTGTTCATTTTAATTCATTGATTTATTCTGTTATTTCGTTGTTGGTTCTTGGGAATCAAATTCTGGGGATTAATTTATATTAGTATACTCATAAGATTTCTCTATGAGCTAGGGATTAGGTCATTGGCCTTTAACTCTATTATATACAGATTGATTCAGCAGAGACCCTCTCTTAGTTGTTACACAAATTATATAATAGTCCATCTCTTAGTTGTGGGTTTTTATTTAAGAGAAAATCATAAAATAAAACATTGAATGAGAAGAGAGTCTACTGTAACATCAAATGCAATGGTTATATTCAACAAAGAAAATGTTATACAGGATGTAAGAAAAATCAGTTGATGGGGAACTCGGTTTCTGTTTCGACAATGAATCCTTTTTAAATAGAAAAATATTAATCACTTGAAGTCTTGAACATAACTCAGCTAATTTTTTTAGAAGGCCTAGCTCAGCTAAAAGATGTCCCGATCTGATCTAGATACAATTTTAAAATCTTTATGTGGTCTATTTCATCTATATGGATAATGAGTCAAAAGTTTATATGGCCCTGAACGTTCCCATATTATAGAAGGAATTAGAAGCCACAATTAGATTTTTTTTTTTTTTTATGGAACTTGCCATGTATGAGATGTGTGGTGTTCGATCATGTTGATAGATTGTTGGAATGTATATTGTTGGCAGGCGAATTAGACTATGGGAAAAGGATAACCAATCCACAATTTGGTAGATATGATATCGGAAAAACAACTGACCAATAAATAGAGTTTGGTATATCACATTCTTGTTTAATTGGGTTTACGCTCCGGTAGGTAAATTCATGCCTCACCCAATCCACTTACATTCCTAAGCCCTCATAATTTCAAAACAAAAGCAACTATCATATCAATAAAAACAATATAACTATAACGACACCTGCCATGTATGAGGTGTGCCGTGTTATATCATGTTGATGGATTGTTGGAATATATATTGTTGGCAGGTGATTAGGACTAGGGGAGCGGGGGATAACCAACCCACAATTTGGTAGAGTCTGGATCTGCTCCTCTCAGAGCATGCCTCACAACATGTCCTGACCGCACATGGAGAACATCTTCCATACTTGTATTTATTATTTATGGGGAGATATTCCCAATACAGGGTGGAATGTGACTGTGCACAAAATAAGGTTTAAACATCAAAAACAGAGTATTTTGAAAATATTGTGGGGGGTAAAACAGAGTTTGGTATCACATTCTTGTTTAATTGTAAATTCATGCCATACTCAACCTGCTAACATTCCTAAGTAGGGGTGTCCACAGTTCGGTTAACCAAACCATGGCCCTTTTTGTAAACCGAACCATTGGCACCGGTTTTTTTATTTTGCTAAACCGAAACTGAACCAGTACCACCGGTTAACCGGTCCACCAATTTCAGTTTTTGACCAGTTTGATTCTTTGGTTTTTAATATTTATAATATATATAATATAAATATATGTATAATATTATATTATAAATAATAAATGATATATAATATATTTATAAATAGATCATTATAAATATAATATAAGTATATATTTATATATATAATATATATATATATATTTATATATTTATATATTTATATAAAATACATAGAAGATATGTGACATATATTAAAAATATATATAAAATATACATATAAATATATATACCTGTTGGTTCGATTAACCGTCGGTTTTTTATAGGTTAACAAAAAAATGAACCGGTCCTTTGATTTTTCAAAAATTCAAACCGAAACCGAAACCGAACCGATCGATTCAATTAATTGCATTTTGCGATTCAATTTTCTCAGTTCGGTTCAGTTTTTCGATTTTTCATGACACCCTTATTCCTAAACCCTCACAATTTTGTTTTTCAAAAGAAAACAGCTATCATATCAACAAAAACAATGTAATTATAACGGAACCTGGTGTTAATATTCCTTCATCTTGCTTGGTGAACCCCAACTCCAATGCCGAGAAACTTTTCTCTGATCAAATTCAATTCTCTAACAACATGGCTCGTGTCAATTCGTTCTCTAGGCTGTTCTGCTGAGCATTCGACTCCGATTCTTATTAATGAAGTCATAAACTCTTGCATTGTCTCCTTTTTGCGACTCAGATCCTCAAAGTTGATTCTACCTTCCTCATTTGTTTCATCTTCTTCTTCTTGGAGCATTGGGTCTAAAATCTCCATCACTTGTTCAGGCAAAGCCATTTTTGCAAATTTATGGAGGTTTAAATCATCTTTGAACATCTCATGTGTGGGTCTTTTTCCTGTGAACATCTCTAGTAAAAGGATTCCATAGCTGTAGACATCTCCATAAGTTGATACCTCACCATTTGTACCATATTCTGAGATTTATACACCTCTCATTAGTTATGAGAACTATGACAGAAATAACCAGATTATGTGAAAAAGGAAAAAAGAAAATTGAGTTGAGTTTTTGCCTTATTGTGCTCTTTAAAATAATCAGATATTAGAATATTTGAGAGTATAGTGATCAACCTAATTTCAGATTCAATAGTTATACAACCCATTAAACTGAATAGCAGGAAATTGTTTTGATTTTTTAACAAAATTGTTGAAATGTCCATGTTTAATTGAGGTTCCCAAGGAAATAATCGCAAAAGTTATTACCCGGCTCATGTCTCAAATTTTTCGTTTGATTCAAGGAGGTGTTCGACAACACCCTATTAATTAGATGGTCTGAACATTTTGTGGAAAAGGGCCAATTATTTTTATTTTATTTTTTATTTATTTATTGATAAATAATACACATTACAAAAGGTTCAGTAGTAAAAACAGAGTAAGGTGCACTTGAGGCAAGTGGCCATCCTGTGGAGGGTTGCAACTTGCGTCGGGTCAGATTGGGCATTTGTTAAATTTTCAAAATGGGTCCAAACACTAACCCAAAGCTTGTATCAAAGGCTCAATATTTCAATCGATTTGTCCCAGATTGAGATATTGAGATGTATCATGCCATATGGGGCCTATCTGAACACTTAAACTTAGGAACTTTTAAAAATTGATGGTTTTATATTTTAAATAGGCCTATATCCTGTGAAAATATAATATAGAATACAATAAGATAAAATAAAGGATATTATGCAAAACTCACCATATTTTTTTTCTTTTATTTCTGTTAAATTCATCATGTCTGTAAAATTTTCATAGAGCCCTTGTCAATGAGTTTTATTGTCTAAGGCTTCTTTTGATTGCACTTTTCAGTTGTCTAAATCTGAAAACATTGCTTTTGAGATCCAAACATTTGTTTGGTTTCTATTCTTAAAATCTGAATCATATTTTCAGATCTAAAAATTGTAGACCTTGGGCTGGCTCTTAACGTGTTCAGACGCGTTTCAAAGCCAGTGCAAGGTCGAAGCTGCCCTTACAATATTTTGGAAATGACGCGCACTACCCCTCCTATCATCTCGCACGCTCAAGTTTCTCCCTCTCTCTCTCTCTCTCTCTCTCTCTCTCTCTATCTATCTATCTATCTCTCTTGCTCTCTCCGCCCTGTCTTCCCACCACCGCCGCTGCAACTTGCAACTACGGCTCTCTCTCTCTCTCCCCTGTCTTCCCGGTTCTCTCTCTTGCTCTCTCTCTCTCCCCGTCTTCCCAGTTCTCTCTCTCTCTCTCTCTCTCCTATCTTCCCACCACCGCTACAACATGCATCAGTGGTGGTTTGGTGAATAATAATAATATTTTTATTAAACATTAATTATTTTTTATTAAATTTACTTGTATTATTTATTAATTATGAATTATTTTTATAAACTATTAATTTGTTATTTTTTCATTAATTTTTAAAAATTATTTTAATTTTTATTTGTGTAAATTACTAATTTATTATTTTATATTTATATTGTTTCAATATTATTTTGAGGTTGAAAATTATTTTTTATGAGATAATACAAATTGAACTCAACATTTCCAAATATATGTTTTAGGGGTAAAATAGTAAAATCAGTAAATTTCAAATGGTAAATGATTGATCCAACACAAACAAACTTATGGATTCAGATCCTTTAAAAAGTAGAAAAGCATCTATGCCTCTTTTTAGATTTCAGACACTTTTAATATCTTTTTAACTTTTCAGATTTATCAAACACCACCTAAATCTCACTTTCTATTAATGGAAGTTGTCCACGTATTAATTTGACTACTTTATGTAACCAAACTACCCTTGAATGATCAGTCAACTTTATTAAATATTTCTATGACAAAATTTCCCCTGACTGATGTGGGCCCAGGCTCAAGTTAAAGGTAATTTTTTATGAAAAGTATCAATAAGCTTCAAGAATATTTCGGTCTTGTAAAATACTCAAATGCTTATGTGAATAACTTCTGTTAATAATCACTAATGGTGAATTAACAAAAATCATAGGGAAATGTGACAAAAAGGGTATCTTTGAAGATTTCAAAAAACTAATGAAAACTTTAGAGTTCAGTCTTATTAGGGGTAATTTGGTCCTCCAATGATATCACGACATGTGGCATTGTAGAACAATAGAGTAACATCTAGGCACAATGTAAACAAACCCTAGGAGCACTTCTAACACTTCATAACCACATCGATGACCTACTTCCACCGATCTAACCCAACTTTGGTTAGCGACCTACCTAACATGCCAAGTGACCTCCCCCTTAAGCGGGCTAATGCCTCCGAATTCCCCAGGATCATGACACCACGTCAGAAGAGCTGGTTATTGCCCCACCCACTTCAGGCGGGATTGGATAAACATTACCTGTTTACACGGAGTCCACCTCAAGGTTTAAAACCACCTCCGAACCAAACGGGCCAAAAATCCCGGACGCGTTTCATGAGGCTCATAGCAGCTCGCCAATATAAATGCCTCACCTCCAACCTCACAAGGTACGTGCGATTTAGCTCTCTCAATTCTCTAGATTTCTTGCTTTCTTGCAAATAACTACCAACTCGCTAACTCAAGCATCGGAGTGCCCACCCCAGGTCAAGCTACCCAAACACTCTGATAACCACTTTCTTGCTACCCGGAGTGCCCACCCTGGGTCACGCGTTTCGTGAGGCTCACGACAACTCGCCTATATAAACACCTCACCTCCAACCTCACAAGGTACGTGCGATTTAGCTCTCTCAATTCTGTAGCTCTCTTGTTTTCTTGCAAATAACTACCAATTCGCTAACTTAAGCATTGGAGTGCCCACCTCGGGTCAAGCTACCCAGACACTCTGATAACCACTTTTTGTAGCTCGACCAGGCAACCTACTTAGTCTAGCATCTGAGCTATTTGCTAGCAAGGAGCACCAAATCACACATCATCTCAGTCCATCTCATAAACTTTTATTAGTTTTTTTTTTGAGTTTTGCTTACAATATAATGAATTTTAAATAATATCCCAAGACACAATGTACATTTTTTACTGGTCTAGTATCCTATACCGGTCTACAAGTTCGTAAACGTTCAAGTAGCCAGTTCGGTGGAACCAAACTCAGATTTACTTTTGGGCTGACGATGGGAGGATGAGGCTCCCTTCTTGGAACCTCATCGTTCCTGGACCGAGGATTCCTCCTTGGCTTAGTAGGATGGACCCCTCTCTTCCCCGGACTTGACACTCGACATGATAAAAGCAAAGAATGGATCAAGGGGAAGATGACTCACCTAGAATGAAAAGACTGATCTCACCAACGACTTCAACAACGCCAAGCTTCATGACCTCACTATGCACCATAACTCCAAGGTTAGGGATGAGTGAAGTGGGCCCCTGAGGGTCCTATTTATAGATAAACCAAACTATGGACGGTTGTGATCGATTGGATCCAATGGTTCACAAGGATGTGATAGTTCGTATTCCAAGGTGAAATCAATTTATTGCGTTTTTGACATCCGCCTGACATAATGGTTGTGTGGCATCGGTGCGTCATCGGTACGCTACCTCATGCTGAGGCCGGACTGGTTGAACCAACCCGATCCCGAGCCATTGGCTGGACCATGATCAAGGACAAAACTCGGACCAAATCACCTCAAGTTAAGACTACTCCCTCACCGGACTCGGGACTGGGGGGCAATTGATGATGGGTAATTTGGTCCTCCAATGATATCATGACATGTGGCATGGCAAAACAGTAGAGTGAGATCTGGGCACTACATAAGCAAACCCCAGGAGCACTTCAGACACTTCACAACTGCATCAACAACCTCAGCATCACTCCAATAAGCCGAACTGCGAATAGCCAAGCAAGACCTCAGGTCGGCCTAAGAGGTGACTTGCTTCCACCGATCCAACCCGACTCCAGTTAGCGACCTGCCTGACGTGTCAAGAGACTTCCCCCTTAAGCAGGCTATTGCCTCCAAATTCCCCAAGGTTACGACAACATGTCAGAAGACCCAGTTATCGCCCCACCCACTTTGGGCAGGATTGGATAAACGTTACCCACTTACGCGGAGTCCACTTCCAGGCATAAAACCACCTCCGAACTAGACGGGCCAGAGATCCGGGACGCGTTTAATGAGACTCATGATAGGTCACCTATATAAAAGCCTCACCTCTCACCTCACACGGTATGCATGATTTAGGTCTCTCAATTCTCTAGCTCTCTTGCTTTCTTGCAAATAACTACAAAATCGTTAACTTAAGCATCGGAGTGTTCACCCCAGGTCAAACTACCCGAACATTGATAACCACTTTCTTACATAGGGAGCACCACATTGCACATCCATCAAATAAACTTTTATTAGTTATTTTTTGGTTTTGCTTAAAATATAATGAATTTTAAATAACATCCCAAAACACAAAGATACATTTTTTACAGCCCTGTATAGTTTATTGGGTTTGATCCTCTGCCTCAATGGATGCTGATCGACTTCTAAGTAATTATCTCAACTTCAGTAGGCCACAAAGATTAAGACCCGATTGTTGGTCCCTTGGTAAAATTAACTTGCAATTTGCCTTAAATATATCAGTTTTTACCATGTTATTACAATTTTCATATATAAAATATAATTTCCAAGGCTATAATGTCATTGCACAAAAAATTATGTCAAAGCACCTATGTAATAAAAAATTTGCTGAGTGGCCACCGTTCAGTTTCCACTCACCTCTTATTTGCCTTCGCTACAGAAGAGAAAAAACAGAAATGAGTTGACACCAATAGTGCCTTATGTGGGCCCCACCTAAAGATTCCAGCTTAATCGAGGTCTCTCACCAGGGTTCCATCTCACCTGTTTTGACGGGCAAAAGGGTTCCAATAATTCACTCTGTGCATCTCGAATTGGGATCTGCTCTTCACAGAGTGCGCCTGCCATCACCCTCAGCCACATCCCACCTTATATTAAATAATAAATACAAGAATGGGAGATATTCTCGATGTACAGCCATGACATGTTGTGAGAACGGTGTAAAGGTGTGTTCTATGGGGAAAAGATCCGGACTCGTGGGTCTCACTCTCACATGTTGGTCGTCCCTCATATGGGTCCCGCAGTTTCCTTTCAAAACTGTATGTGGGTCATGCTTATTGTCCCACATGTGTGGGTTCACCTATTGGCCGTCCCAATCGTTCTATATGTGGGTCATATGTTTGGACCCAACCCATGTTCTAAAGCAAGTCAAATTTCTCATTTTAATTTAATTGAGAACATGTTCTTCAGTTTATTATGTAAAATTTCAGTTCCCCTCTTAAATAAGCAAGGAAAGAAAATCAGAGGTAAAGTGTTTGTTACCTGGAGCTGCATAGCCAATGGTTCCTTTTAATCCAAATGAGCTGGTCTGATTCCGGGAAGAGTCCTTTGTGGCCTGTAAAAGTAGCCTCGCTAGACCAAAATCACCAACATGAGCAGTCATATCTTTGTCCAGAAGAACATTACTTGGCTTCAAGTCACAATGAACAATTGGCGTTTGGCAATGATGATGAAGATAATCCAAAGCAGATGCCACATCTATCGCAATGTTAAGCCTCTGAAGAATGTTCAAGTTTCTGCAGGCTTCATTCTCAAGGTCATCCCTGTTTGGATGCAACCACTTCTCCAAGCTCCCGTTGGGCATGAATTCATATACCAAAGCTTTGAAATCATTGCCCTTGGAATCCAGACTCGAGCATGAAGTTAAGATCCGGACAAGGTTCCGATGGCGAATGCTCCTCAGTGCATTGCATTCAGCGATGAAGCTCTTTGAAGCTTTTGGGTGTTGAAGGTTGAGCACCTTCACTGCAACAACTTTTCCATCTTGACTAAGAATTCCTTTGTATACAAAGCCAAAGCTACCCGAACCAATCAAATTAGCTTCAGAGAATTCACCAGTAGCTCGAAGGAGCTCTTTGTAAGAAACTTTTGGATATTGGTCGCCCACTGATGGAGATGTTGATGAAGGTTTTGCTCTAGATTTTCTTATCCAATAGAGAGCAAGCAGACAGCAAATCAACAGAAAACAGGGAAAACTAACAATTATGGCAATTAATACTTTGGACATGGCAGACTTCTTTCTTTTCTTGTGAGTGGAGCAGATGGGCAAGTGTAGTACAGGAATTCCCCCACAAAGCTTATTGTTTCCTTGCAATGAAATTGCACTTGAATTTCTAAATACTCCTTTGGTTGGTACCTCACCCTCTAGATTGTTGAAAGACAGATCCAGACTCTGCAAACCCCCAAGTTCGATCAGATTCTTCGGAATTTGGCCTGATAGATTGTTGTGTGAAAGATCAATCTCTTCAATATCCTTTAATGAACTTAGAGATGTAGGAATTGTTCCATCAAACAAGTTATTGTTCATATATAGGTCTTCCAAACTCAGACAATCACCAATTGTTGAAGGGATTTCACCAGACATTTTGTTTGCAGAGAAGTCCAATACCAAGATACTCTGCAAGTTACCCACCTCAGACGGCAAGGAACCAGATAGAGAATTATGATCGAGGTAGTAGGATAGGGAAGAAAGACCAAAGACTTCTCTTGGAATGGGGCCAGAAAGATTGTTAGAACCAAGATCTACTTGTTTTAAAGATTTGCAATTTCCAAAGCTAGAAGGAATGCTTCCAATCAGTTCATTCTGGTTTAAGAAAAGTTCATACAAAAATGTGAGATTGCCCAAGGAGGATGGTATCTCTCCAGAGAGTCTGTTGCCATGCATGTCCAATGCTTGCAGCTTCTCAAGTTTTTCAATACTAGATGGAATAGTGCCTGATAATAAGTTTTCCCCCATGGACAGTAAAGTTAAGTTGATAAGGTTTTCAATCCCCAGAGGAATGGTTCCAGATATTTGGTTTCTTCCCAGATACAGATATTCAAGTGTGGTTGAGAGGTTGGTTATAGAGCTTGGAAATGTACCTCCAAACCCATTAGTGGATATGTCTAAAACCTCTAAGCTACTACAGTTTGTCAAAGAAGAGAGGAAACTCAAATCGTCAGCTTTCCCTGTTCCGAATCGATTATTAGCAATTGCAAACAACCAAAGATTCTGCAGAGCACCAAAGTTCTGAGGAATTGGTCCAACGAAGCTGTTACCGGTGACAGTAAATATTTCGAGTCCTGAAATATTGGTCAGAGAAGCTGGGATTTGTCCAGTGAAAAGGGTATATGCAACCTGGATTTGTCTGAGGCTTGGAAGCCTAAGACCCATGTCCACTGGAAATCTCCCATGGATTTGATTGAATGGAATGCTTATGACACTGAGATATGAAAGGTTGTACAGTGAGTAGGGGAACACACCAGACAAATTGTTTGCACCAACTACTAGACTTGTTAAGCTTGTCAAGTGGCCTAGTTCTTCTGGGATGCTTCCTTCTAAGCGATTATATGAAAGAAATAGATCTTCAAGTGATGAGAGGTTGCCAAAGGAAGCTGGGATTCGTCCTGTCAACTGGTTTTTGCTAAGGTTGATATGAAAAAGCTTGGGCAGAAATCCCAGTTCAATTGGAATATTTCCACTCAGATTGTTATTCAGTAACCTCAGCACTCTAAGATTGCTGCACTGTGACAGATTGCTGGGAATTTCTCCTCCCAGAGTGTTGTTGGATAGACTGATATACCGCAGACGGAACAAACGGCCGAGCTCCTGGGGGATTGAACCGTATAAGCTATTGTTTTGGAGATAGATGTAACGAAGAAATGTGAGATTACCTATATGAGGAGATATGGTTCCAGTCAAGTGGTGGCCCTCTAGATTCAATATGACAACTCGCTGATGCCGGCGACCACATGTGACCCCTCGCCACTGACAGAAATGGAGGGAGTCGTTCCATGAACTCAGTACTCCCTTGGGATCTGTTGTCTGATGCTTGAACTCAAGCAAAGCTTGCTTGTCTCTCTGGTTTCCTAAGGTGGCTATGGTGGAAGTGGAACACTCTGAAACTACGAAGTTTGTAAACAAGGCAAGAATGACATACACAGTAGATGACTTAAATAGGATTGTTGAAATCATTAATGGAAGCTGGAGCTTCATTGGGACTTCGAGAATAACAAAGCTAGGTTATTGAGATGGTAGTTGCTGCAATTCTAACCATTTATAAGAATTCTGATGCACATTAGTTTCAGCTTGTTCATACAGAGAAGGAAAATGCCAACACGTATTGACATTGACAGACACCCAATTGGTCAATACACATATAATTGAAGGCCTGAAGTGTAAGTACAGTTTTGAAGAAGAGAATATTAATTATTAGCAAGAAAAAAGGGGTAAATTGGTGAAACCTCTCTTTTAAATATCTGACAGTTGCTGAACTTTTTGACAGAGTTGCAAGTAAATTCCTTTGTTAAAATCCTCTAATAAGATGCACGGAAAAATGTCTAAAATATCCATACAGATTGGGGCTAGTTTTTACTGATACAAACTTTAAAAATGCAGTTTTGCCTGAGTAATTGATATAAAGGAGCAAATTTGAAAAATAAATAAATTTCAGAAAAGAGATTGGAAGTGCTTGGTATAGCAATTGATATAAAGAGAAAATTTAGAAAATAAACATTTTAGTCAAAAGTAATTGCAACCGGTATTTTGGACATTTTTGTCCTTATAAGATTCTAACAGAAGGGGTCTACTTGCAACTGTATTAAAAAAGTGTCCATCCAGTATTGAATCCAATTAACACGTTTCGCTACTTAAAAGACAGAATAATAGGTGATTGAAACAGTATAATCATTTTAAAAAGATAACTTTCCTCCCTTGAGCTGTGTCTGGTTTGGCATAAGTACGAGAATCAGAAAGAGAGGACCAGAAGGCTAAGAACTTTCCTACTTTGCATTTCTCCCAACTTTTTATTTCTCTCTTATTTTTTTTTTATCGAGCAAAACAGCTAGCATCCCACATGGCATATATTTGCAAGTACCAATCTACTTCCAACAAGATACTACCAAACTTGGGGTGAGCAGGTGAGCATGGGTTGGTTTGGTTCAGTGGAACTGGAACCTACCCTATGAAAGTTGGTTCTGGCCTTGGTACGATGGATCCAGGATCCGTTTCAAGGTCTATCTGTGGAACCTGTTCTTTCTTTACTCATTCTTTAAAAAAAAAATAATAATAATAATAATAAAGAAAAATGAAACATGTTCTTTAAAAATGTGGTTTCCAATAAAGATAATATATAGTTTAAAACTTATATTATCTTTATTGATCAAATTGAGTAACTTAATATGTAGATTATCATTATATGGTTCAAAACTTATAATTTACATTTAAATTTTGTAAATATTACCTTTTACATTACTTATTGTATATATTCAAATATTAAAATGAAAACAAATGATTAAATAACTTAAATAACTCAATAGCTAAGTGACACCATGGCCTTTGTAACCATGAGTGTTGGGGTTTAAATCTTCACATCCCCAAAAGTATTTTGGGGTTTATTTCAAAACAAGTTTGGTCCAAGGCAGGTTCCACCAAGGTCAGTTCTACCAAGGCCAACCAAGGCCGATTCATCAGGTCGGTTCCGGTAGGGTAAACCTATAGGTCCTAGAACCAGCCTAAGTGGGAATCGGTTCTAAAAATTTGGAACAAGACCCTACCCTATAACAGATTAGATAAGATCGGTTAAAGACTAATTTGAAATAGGCTCCATTCAGTTCTAGATAGAAGCTGCTCACCCCTACTACCAACACAACTCCTAACATGATCTATGGCTATTTTATGATGGACGATGAATTGCAGACTTGTGCTAATAAGTGGCCATAAATCATGTTAGCTGTGTTGGTAGTGAACTGTTGGTAGCAAACGATGACCAAGGTGCCCTTATGTCCATAAATTAAGTATGATTGGAGAAAGACCAAACGGTTTCCACAGCCAATGAAATTGGACTCTTTTCTAGCACTCAAGTCTTAACCTAGTCAATATACAAGTTAGGTGAAAGTGCAGTCAAAAGCCAAACGTTTTATATTCCAGTAGACAAAATAAAAACTGTAGTTCACAAAACACGACAACCTTTGGACGTGACCTCCACTCCAAACGCGGTTATATTTGCGAAAGGGAAAGTCATATTTGACGCAAAAAGTAAATGAAGTTAGCGTGTTTTGGACCTTCTGGTCTTGCATCAATGAGAACACAGACTGATAGACAGAAGCATCATTAACAAAAATAATGCTATCCTACACTATCTTGCCTAGAGATCCGGAAGTTATTAATTACTTATTGAACACTCTCTATTACCGAAGATCTACAATGTGTTTTGATTATCTAGCCTTTTATTTGAAAATTTGTCCCACTTCACATTTATTCCGAAATGCTATAAATGATATTTAGGCTGCGTTTGGAAATGATATAAAAGGGTTGTAAATCGTGGTTCAGGGTAAATTTGTATTTTGGTTCATTTTTGCTTGGATTTGGCAATATTACATTTATGTATTGATAAATGACAGAAAATATATTTTTCAATATATATTTACATTGATAATAAGATGTAAAAGTAAATTTGCATTTAAGCCCATGCTTTATTAAAATTCGTGTTTGCATCCATTAAGCTAAAACTCTGTTTGGTAAGAAGGTAAATTTGTCAGTACAAAACTAACCCAACTTTGCAATTTATATGAACTGTTTTACACTCTACATATTTGCATTTACACTTATTAGCATCCTTTATAAACGCAAACTTAATTAGATTGTTTATTAATTTTTTTTTTTTTTTTGTGCGAGAACCAACCGTTTGAGAAAATCATTTTAATGTTTCTCCCATCACTTAACCGTTCATTTACTGTTCACCTAATTGTCAAATAACATGAAATAAACATTTATCAACCAATTTCTCATTTTTCAAGATAAATATAATACAAAACATTATTGAACAAACGACCACAGTACCAAACACTCTCCTAGTCAATACAAACTACAAAGGAAGGATAGGAGATCAATTTTGAAAATAAATTAGAAAAGAAAAGTGTGTAGCTAAAATTGGAGATCAATATTGATTGTCCACGATCTATAAGCTCCTAGCTGGAAGATGACCTGGACCTTAGTCTTGTAGCGAGCTGAACCAGGCCGCAAGACAGAGGATCAGAGAACCCTGGGTGGCTAACCCGACAAGGTTGCTCTGATGCTTAAGTTAGTACTGGGTTGTGCGAGCTAAAAGTTTATATGCTAGTAAGCTAGTGAGCAAACAATCGTGCGTACTTGAGTCTTGGGGGTTGATGCCCTTATATAGCTGGGACGCCGTAGGTCTCTCGAAACGTTCCTGAAATCTTCGGCCCGTGATGTTGGGATCCATTCTGCTTTGGTAGGGGAGTAATGTATCAATTAATGATGTTTATCGTTTCCCTCCGATTCGGACGAGGAGAAGATAAGGCCAACGGTTACGTAACGTGATCCCGGGTAGTTCAAAGTCTGTTGAGAAACTTCTAGAATCGATTACGTGGCACCTCGGCATAAATGGGTACCGAAGTGATATTGGCTCCAAGGCAACCGAGCACCCAATCTCCCCTATCTGCTGACATGGCACTTCGCGCTGAGTTGTCGTCCTACTGATAGGCCGCATCTACGTGTCCTTTACTTACTAGGTCGAGCCAAATCACCCCTCATCAATTGCCCCACACACCCCGTGTCGGGGGTCCCAACCCGGTGCAGGAAGTTCATGAAGAACCCAGGTGGATTTGGCATGATTTCCAAATGGTAGGGAGGGTGGCTCATTGGTTGGACCAGCACGGCCACTTGGCTCAATCGAAAATGACCCAGATCGCCTACCAGGTACAAACAGACATCACACCATTTATAAACTCTACAGACATCAAAACATGCGCTCAACCAATTTTGACCTCAGGTGGTGTGCAACCGGTTTTCAAGGGAGTTGTTGGATCGTGCAAATCTCAACTGTTGAACCCCGATCGCGGTGGCAATAAATAGGGGCCGAAGGGGCCCATTTTCCTCGTCATAAATTGCGTGCTCGAGTTTGTTAAGGTCACGCTTCAGTCTTCCAGGTCGGTGTCATTTGCCTGTGCATCCGAGGTCTTCTCGCTTCCTTCAGTCTTCTTGGTGAGTTCATCTCTTCTTGTTTTCGTTTCCTGTTGCCCTCTTCCTTTAGTTCAGTATGTCTAGTGTTAGTTTGTATAGCCTTTTTTATGAGAGTGGAGAGTCCGTCAGGGCCGAGGTGGGCACCTCGGCGCAAGCCAAAAAGTCTCACCCTATCGAGGTGGATACCTCAGTGCGGGGTGCAAATTCCAACCAGCCCGATAACCTCGTATACAGCAAATTCCGGCAAGGGAGCCTCCACTTCGCGTTGGGCTCAGGGACTGGATAGCTTCGGCCCTTCTACAATGACGGCTGACAGGATTCTGTCCCTGGTAGCTCGGTACAAGCTGCCCGATAATCGAGGTCATCAATTTTTTTGACATTGCCATAGATCAGCTCGACGCCAACTCAAGCCGCAATATTGTAGGTACCATCTCCCTTTTCCACGACTACAACCGGCTTTTGAACCTTGAAATTTTCTCGTCGATCTGTTCTATAAAAAAGAACTCCGCTAATGTTCTCCCCGAACATAGGCGAAGCTACTACATGTCTCCTCGTCCTAGTTACAAAATTTTTGCACGACCTTCCAAATAAAGTCCTGAACTAGAAGAGGCACTACTTCATAGTTCATAATGCTGTGGGGTGGCCATTTCCAACCCACTGGAGACCTACCATTCAGGACCCTGCCTTCATGTTGGACAAATGGACAAAGGAGGAAATCTGATCTTGGGAGAAGCTCGGGTTGAAGTTCAAAAACTTCGTGACCGAAGAAAAGCTCATACAAGCCCGACTAAGTCCTCCTGGTAGGTTGCCACCTTGATTGTCATACTTGTTTTCTTCTTCACAGTTTATCTTGATCTTGGGAATTAATCTATTCGTTACATTTTGTAGGAGCCATGGTTGACATCCCTGCTGTGGAGCTCTTCGGTAGCATGAAGAAGGGGAAGAAGAGGAAGGCCTCCAAGAAGGCCCATCTCCATTAGGCTGCCACTACCGCCCCTAAGCATCCTCTGGTTGCCGAGCACCCTCCGGTTATTGACTTTGTCAAGGAAGACCAAGATAGGGCTTCTCTGTCTCACCTACCTGAGGAGGCCCTGGTGTTCGAGCCCCAGCCCACTCAGGCGGCCACCCCTTCAAGAGATGACACTTCCCAAGCAGCTCAGAGCACTTTGACTCCAAAGTTTGATCTCCTCAAGAGTAAGGATGCGGTCTTCACTGAGGAGGTCACGCATTGGGCCGACCTGCCGGTGGCTCAACTCGAGGCCAGAGCGGCAACTCAATACATGGTGGTACATACCTGATCTTTGGACTGTACTCTCTATTGCTCTTTCTTGGTACTTAGAATTTGTTTCTTCCTTGGTAGGTGAACTCCACAATCCATGTTCTTTCTTATCAATCCAAGGTGCCACTAAAGCGGGCCCTCCAGGATGAAGAAACATTCCGAAGTGTTCAGCGCGAACTGGACTTAGCTCGCGATGAGATTCATAAACTGGAGAAGGATGCGCGAGCTCAAAATGAGCTAATTGTGTTATAGGGAGGAGAAGGAAAAGCTCAAGGAGGAAAGGGAGGCCCTCTGGACGGAAAAGGAGAACCTCGAGGAGCTCGTGAAGGAGCGCACGGAAATCTTCGAGGATGTGATCAAGGATGCAAAGGCTCATGCCGTCAACGAGTACAAATCTTCGGAACAGCAGTGTAAACTATTGATCGAGACCGGCACGACAGCCTATTGCAAGGGCTTTAAGCTCAGTAGGTGGCTGACACGACGTCAGTTTGGTGTGTCCGGAAGCACGCTATTAAACACTTCGGAACACCAATTTTAATATTTATAAATTTTTTCGTTTCTCACAATAACTATATATGTAGTAAATGGTAGAACGGGTCGTATCCACAGGGAAGTGAGGGAAAAATTATTACAAACCTTAATCCGGGTAAAAGAATGCAAAGGGAAACTGCAAAATCACAAAACTTCCATTAATTAAATTGGAATTAAATAAAAATGGAGTTCGAACACTACTGGAAATAGCAATAAATAAACAACAGAAATTAAAAAGAAGAAATCTGCAATTCGATCAGAGGTAGCAGTCTCCGGATCTCGCCATTGACCCTCGAAATTCTCGAGCTAGGCCTTCCATCTTACCTAGCCAAATTTCATATCTGCAAAAAAGAAATAAAGTATAAATTAAATCTAATAAAAGTAAATTTTGCTAGAAGGAAAAATAAACTGGAAATTAAAGAACAAAAAGTAATTTTAAAACTGAAGAAAAAAATGGTTGGGATTCAAATCCAAAAGTGGTAGTAGTGGTGTTGGCGAACTGCAAGTAGGAACCCCTCCTCTTGCCTGGGCATCCTCTTCCTCTACCCTTGAACTTCTCAAGATCAGCCTTCCTTCTTACTTTGGTGAATTGACCAACCCCTTCTACAAGGCCCCTGTGACGCTTTTTATAGAGAAAGGTGGACACAACTAGAAATAGGGAGAAAGATGGGGGCGACAGCTGGGATTTAGCAAAGCTAGGGACGCCCTAGGGTTTCTGATGGATGGATAAGATGGTTTTGGGGTAATCCTATGGCTGAGAATGGAAGGAGAGGGTGCCCAATATTATGTAGGGCTGAGATTTGGGCGCCTAGAAGTGGAGGGTGTAGATTAGAACATCTAGGGTTGAAGGGTTAAGATTAAAAGAATAGGTGGTGCCCTATATTGAATAGTTGAGATATAAGAATGAGGGAGTGGCTGAGATTTAATGGTAGGGAGCTGAGTGGTGAGGATTAGCAGAATAGTTGGCGCCCTAGGGTTTAGAAGCTACAAAGGAGAGCCTTGAAATGGATGGTGGAGATTTCACATATGGGGTGGCTAGGGATAGCTAAGGAGGAAAAGATTAGGTTAAAATGGCTCCCTAGGGTTTGCTAAGGAGAGGAGAGCATGGTAATATAGTAGGATGAGCACCAATTGGGTTTAGCAGATAGGAGGCACCCTCCTGTTCTCAGTTCTTTACAAAAACACTCCCTCTCTCAGCTGGACTTTACACCAGTTTCCCAAAAACTACACTTCAGCCATAAAAACTTTCCAATTTTCTACATAATTTGCATAGAGACCCTCAGAGGTCACATAATTGATTTTAACTGGAAAAATGGTGCACTTTGACTACTCTAAGGCCGAAAATACCCTTGAATTGAAGCCCTTTAGGCATCAAAATGTAGGATTATCAGAGTTCCCCAAGCTCGACCTCAGCGCTATCACCACTTCCAGGGTTACTAAGGAGATGGTCAGGGAGGCTGCTAATGACCCGTACTCTGAGGAGGAGAGTGACGACAACCTCCTTGACGAAGAGACAGCGGAAGAGGGAGATGGAGATGCTGCAACCGAGGACCACATGGAGACCAACCCACCTGCTGGAGCTACTGATGGGGATGAGGAGCCCCACGTCGATTGATGTTTTATATACCTCTTTTCTTGGACCCCCCCAAACATATGTGATGTCCCGAGCCTCCAAACTCGGTTGAGTAATTGTAGCTTTCTCTTCTTTTTCTTTGTATGTACTTCGAACTTCCTTTTATTAATACAATGCAATAGTTTCAAAATTCCTTGTTGTGAAAAATTTTCTAAGTATAGATTACTCCCGAAGTGTCGAGCTGATGAGCTAGGCCCGAGTAGTAATAAATCGATTTCGTTGTACGCTGAAGTGAACAGACACTGTAGGTTATATAACCAACCTGTTGCGCATGGGCTACTTTATTTACCCATGTTGAAGCTATTGGGATTTTAGTTGCCCATGCCAAAGAGGCGATAGGGTCTTAGCACGCCTATGCTGAAGAAACGACCATGACTTATCTGCCAATTCCGAAGAGGCGACTGGGTCTCATATTGTGCCAAGGTCTTTTATCAGCTCGACACCATAGGCCTTAGGCTCTGGGAGTGACTTACGGCCCGCTCTCTAGCTCGACATCCTTTTGGCCAACTCGGTGGTCTTGTGGACTTGGTAAATTTTTTGATTGCATTGGAGTTGGAGTCGTGAGCTCATAGATAATAATTCCTCAAGTTGTCAACATTTCAAGCTCGAGGTACTTGTTTTTCTTCAATAGTCTTAAGCTCATGTGCCTTCGCCGAACACTCATCTCACTCGGTATGGACCCTCCCAATTTGGTCCAAACTTACCCATGCCGGGATCAGGTACCATTACCTTGTGGAGCACCACCAGGTCATCGACTTGAAACTGTCGTTTCCTGACCTGTGAATTGTAGTACCGAGCTACACTCTACTAGTAAACTGCAGTCCGAATATAGGCCAGGTCGCGTACTTCTTCGATCAAATCCAAGTTGGTCCAGAGTTTGTCATCGTTCGCCTCTTGCCCGTATGCCTCAAGCCACAACGTTGGTACTTTGATTTCAACCAGAATCATAGCCTCTATTCCATACGTGAGGTTGAAGGGCGTTTCAGCGGTCGTAGTCTTGATGGTCGTCCTATAAGCCAAAAGGACTTTGGGCAACTCGTCCACCCACAACCCTTTACCTCGCGCTAAGCGAGTTTTCAGTTCGTGGAGAATAGCCCTATTCATCATTTCAACCTGTCCGTACGCCTGCAGGTGTGCCATCGAAGTAAAGTTTTGCTGAATCCTCATCTTGGCACACCAATTTTGGAACTTGATGTCTTCGTACTACTTCCCATTGTTCGAGATCAACACCTTGGGTAGTCCAAAACGGCACACGATGTTCTTCAAAAGAAGTTTTGCACGTTCCAAACTGTAATATTCACCAATAGCTCGGCCTTTACCCACTTTATGAAGTAGTCCACTGCTACGACCAAGAATTTCCTCTACCCTGTTGCTAGCGGAAATGGACCGAGGATGTCGATCCTCGGTAAGTTAGGTACTTCAGATCGGCAATAGGTTAATGGAGGATGATGGCATGCCTCTAACATTTATTGCATTTCTTGACAAGCTCAAACACGTCTTCCTTCACGAAAGGCCAGTAGTAGCATTGCCTTAGTGCTTTTTGGGTGATCGCTCTGCCCCCCAAGTGTCCTCCGCAGAGTCCTTCATGGATGTCACGAAGTACTAGTTCAGTTTCTGAAGGTCACAAGCAACGTAGGTAGGGGAGCGTGAAGGACCTCCTATATAATCGTTCGTCAACAAGGACGTACCGAGCTAATTGACGCTCTACCCTCTGAGCTATATTGCATTCTGTTGGTAGGGTCCCGTGGAATAGATAATCAATGAGCGGGCCAACCTAGCTCGGTTCCACTTGCAACACGGGAGCGACCTCTTCTACCCCCCCAAAAATGCTGGGCCAAGGCAGGTCTTTGATGAGACCAAAAAGAACCCTATTTTTATCCCCTAATATTCACTCTTTTACATTTATTTATCAGTTAAATGGACTCATTACTCTTGTATTTCGATCCAGGGCAAGAAAGAAGGCAATTGGAAAAAAACAGGGCAATTCGGATGATTTTGCACAGTTTCGGCAACAATCAGTAATCTGGGCATAACTCTCAATTCTAGATTCCTAATTAGACAATTCAAGAGGCATCAGAAAGACGAAAGAAAGGCCCACAACGTTTATGTTTTGGGTTTTGACAAATTCGGTCCGCATCGAAGACGAAATCGGGCCCGAATTCGGAGCAAGTTTGTAGAAAAGCCCATTTCACAGTTGAAGCCTAATTCGCAGAAGAGCCTTGTAGCAGCCCAAGATATTAAAGCAGCCCAACTCGAATTCAAGAGCTTAGAGTCCCAATTCTGAATGTAACCTCTAGGAAGAGAGTCTTATTAGATTTAAATTTTTGAATGTAATCCTATAAAGATAAGAAGATTGGATTAGATCACTAGATAAGAGATAAGATAGGATTAGTTCAAAACATATCACGACTTTCTAACTTGAAGTTAATCTCCTAGAAGGAGTTGGAGAGATCCCCTCCTCCTAAGGCTATATAAAGGGGGGGGGGGGGGGCGAACCAGCTTTAAGCATCTCTCAAGCATCCAAGCAAGCATCAACAACTCAAGCTATTAAGAAGAGCAGTTCGGCCTACTGAGAAGCAGAGCATGGAGGGATCGAAATTCATGAGCAGCTAAGCTTTCTCTTTCTGGTTCAAGGGGGGAGGTTCGATTGTATCATAGTGAGGTTCTGTATTTAATTCAAGTTCTTGCTTTTTAATTCAAGTATTCATTGGTTCTTGTGCATATTCTCATTGGATGTTAATGTTAATTAGTCTAACAAATTCATTAATATTGATTTTCCTACTACTATCCATGGTTCGGTGATCCATAATTGTCACAAATAGTGGTACAAGTAGCAATTAGGTTAATATCTTTCTGGGTCAATTGTTCATGACAACCTTTGACCAATGTATTGACATGTTTTAACCTAAAGGGAATCGATGGAACAAGATTTGATAATTGCAGCTATCTCAATTGTTGTTATTTTGGTTTAATTGTTTTCACAAAGCTTAATGCTATCACTAGTTGATATGGAACGCTATCGTACCCAATCGATTAGTGATAAGAGTTGATCGAATGTTGGGTTTGGTCAGCTGATTTAGGAAAACACAAGGTTTATTATGGCTATCCTAATAAATCTAAGGTTAAATGCTTGAATTGCAAGACCACCGAAGTCTCCCTATGATCGATGGCCAATTGACTAACCCGAACCCTTGAACCAGAATTCGGTAAGACTGATTACTTCTTGTTAGTTGAACTTGCTATTGCTTTCTTGTTCTTTTAAATTTTAGTTATTTAATTTTCCCACTTAGTTATATTATTCATTCGGCTGAGAGATTATTGCATATCTCCCTATGGGATTCGACCTACTACCACTTTTACTACAAACATTTTATTGTGGGACTAGCACTAATTTTGAGGGCTTTGACAACCCGTCAATTCTATATATACAGTTCACATTGTGTTGTCGCTAGTACCCACCAATCGTGACAAGGCGTCGACCTCAATGTTCTCGGACCTTTGTATCAGCCTGATAAAGCAAGAATGCAAGCCTGGTAGGATTTCTCTAACCTTGGCCAGGTAAGCTACCATGGTAGAATTGTGAGCTTCGTAGTCGCCATTAACTTGGTTCACCACCAGGTAAGAGTCACTGCACATAAAGAGGTGTTTTACACCCATCTCCTTCGCTAGGATTATTTTGGAAATTAGTCCTCATACTCCAGTTCATTGTTCGACACCTCGAATCCGAACCGGAGAGCATACTCCAGCTTCACCTCACCTGAACCGTACAATATCAGTCTAGCACCACTTACTTGCTGGTTAGACGAGTCATCTATGTGGAGGATCCAGGGCTCCTCGTCCTAGGTCGGTCCTACACTAATCGGGACCAGTGTCACGTTGGTTGACGCCTCTGACACATTAGCGGGCTCAATCAGTTCAAGGGCTGGCGTGCTGGATGAATATTCTGCTACAAAATCTGCCAAGAGTTGGGCTTTGATCATTGGACGTGACTCGAACCAGATGTCGTATTCTCTTAGCTCGATGGACAACTTCGTCAGCCCCCTTGACACCTCGGGCTTAAGCAAAATGTGCCTTAGAGATTTGTTGGTGAGGACGACAATGGTATGGTCTTAGAAGTATGGACTTATTTTCCAAGCTGCTACTACTAATGCGTAAGCTAGCTCATCGATGTCGGGATATCTAGTTTCTGCATCTTGCAAAACTTTGCTTACATAGTAGACTGGTCATTGGACCCGGTCTACTTCTCTGATTAGTACCAAGCTTACCAACTTGTTACTCGCAAAGAGGTACAACTTCAATTTGTCTCCTTCCTCAGGTCAGGTGAAAACTGGGGCGGTGCTTAAGTATCTTTTCAGCTCAATCAAACGCGAGCTGACACTCTTTGGTCCATGCAAAGTCATCGTTCTTTTTTATTGCTTTAAAGAAGGGTAGGCACCAACTCGCCGATTTAGACATAAACTGGCTTAGGGTAGCTACTTGGCCTGTGAGTCTTTGGACCTCCTTTATTTTTTGGGGCGGTCTCATATCTAAAATGGCCTTAATCTAATCAGAGTTGGCTTTGTTTCCACATCGATTCACTATGTAACCGAGGAATTTGCCCGATGTGACCCCGAAGACACACTTTTTTGGATTAAGTTTCATGTTAAATTTCCTTAGAATTTGAAACACTGAATTTAAGCCATCAATTAAAAAGCTAGAAAACTAGGTCTTTATGACCATGTTGTCAACATAACACTCAATCTTATTGCCAATCAATGGTTCAAAAATTTTATTTACAAATCGTTGGAAAGTTGCTCCAGCATTTTTTAAACGAAAGGGCATGACTTTATAACAGTACAACCCTAACTCAGTTATAAAGGTAGTCTTGTCCTGGTCGGCTATGTCCATCCTAATTTGGTTGTAGCCAGAGTAAGCATCCATTAAGCTCAGCAACTTAGGCCCCGAGGTCGCGTCTACCAAGCGGTCTATTCTGTGAAGGGGGAAGCAATCCTTTGGGCAGGTTGTATTCAGGTCATTGTAGTTGACACACATGCGCCACTTTCTATTGGCCTTCTTCACCAGCATGGGGTTGGCCACCCAGCTCAGGTAATGGACCTCTCTAACAAAGTCTACGGCGAGGAGCTTCTTGACCTCCTCATCGACTACCCTCCGCCGCTCCAGGGCAAGGTTGTGTTTTCTTTATCTAAATGGTCTGACTAAAGGATCCACATTTAACTTGTGAGTAATCACACTATGGTCAAAGCCGGGCATTTCTACCGTGGACCAGGCAAGCACATCTAAATTATTAAGTAGAAAACATACTAGTTGTGTTCAGAGCGGTTCGCTTATCAGGGTGCCGATCTGGAGAGTCTTCGTCTGCTTGGTCTTGGAAACCAGTATGTGAACTGCCTCCTCCATCGCGGTAGCTCGCTCCTCGGTGTAGTCCGCTAGATGTTCTAGCTCGACATTTTCCACCAGTTTTGCCTTTCCTTTCAATGTAGCCACGTAGCACTTGTGCGACTCGAGCTGATCGCGTCAGACAACCTTTACTCCGTAATCCGTTAGGAACTTCATCGCTAGGTAGTATGTCGATACTATTGCACGTAAGACATGCTGGATGGGCCGACCTATGATCACGTTGTAGGGGGACGAAGTCGTGACCACCAGAAATGTATGTTTGAATCGCACTATCTTTGGCCACATTCCTACCTCTATTGGTACCATGATCCGACCAAGGGGTCTGACTTCTTTGTCACTGAATCCCACTAAGGGTGTGTTTGCTAGCTCCAAGTCGCTTTGCTTCAGCTGTAGCCTATCGAAAGTCCCTTTAAATAGAATGTCGGTCGAACTGCCTGAGTCCATCAGAATCCATTTCACTTCAAAGTCATTAATGACAAGCTTCACCACAAGAGCATCGTCATGGGGGTATTGTATCCCACACACATTGTCCCCGGTGAAATAGATAGGCTCTTCTATCCAATGTTGTTTTGGTGGATTTTCTGCTTCGCGCTTCAGTTCTCTAACTGAGGTCTTCCCTGCTACTGTAGTACACCTCACTATAATGGACCCGTCAACGATCATGTTGATCACCCCGCAGATCAGTCTTTCTTCTGGTAACTACCGAGGTGGTTGCTTGTTATGTCTGCTTGACTCTAGAGCGTTTCTCCTCTGGTTTCCCTACTGGTCCCCCTGTCCTTTCTCTTCGCGTAAGATGTAGTTCTTTAGGTATCTGTGGCGAATGAGCTCTTTGATCTCGTCGCAAAGGTTCTGACAGTTCTCTATGTTGTGACCATGGTCTCGATGAAAGTGACAGTAGACGTTCGGGTTCCTGGCCGTTGGACCTCCCTGTAGACTGGGTGGCCACTTGACGAAGGAGGAGTCCTTAATTTCCATCAAGATCTCTCCTGGCATCACGTTGAGGGGAGTATAGTTGGTTCTCTCTATAGGGGGGTCCTGGATTGCTGACCCGACCTGTAGCTTCGGGAGGGGGACTTACTCCTTGAACGACGTGACTTACTTCTTCTCCTTGGTGACTTGCTCTTCTTCCTTTTGTGTTTGTCGTTGCTCATACCTTCTTCTTCTCTCTTCCTCTTCTCACCTTGCTGGCTTTCCAGTTTCTGGCTAACCTCTTCTTCAGTGCTTATGAATCTCTCGGCTAACGCGAGAAACTTTGTAATAGTCTTCAATGTACCACCTAAACTCCTTGTGTGTAACTCCTTTCTAAGCTACGGTGAGGCGCACTACCGGGTTGAGCTCCGGAATCTTTAAGCATGTTTCATTGAAACATTTGATGTAGCTCAGGATCGACTTGCCTTCCCTTTGCACCACATTCAGAAGGCTCTCTTGTGACTTCAGGCACTTCTTACTAGTGATGAAGTGGGCTGTAAACATGTCTACAAATTGTCCCCAACTTCTGATGGAGCCCAGTGCAAGGTTCATGTACCAACCCAGTCTAATCCTTTGAAAGTGGTGGAGAAAGCCACACACATACACACTTCGTCTGCTTAAGACGAGATGCATTTGACACTGGAACACATCTACATGGTCGCTGAGGTCGTAGGACCCGTCGTACGGAGGTACCTTGAAGTCTTTCATCATCGAGACTGCTAGTAGCTCAGGTAATAGGGTAGACGGCCAGCTCAACAAAGTTGGAGCCACTCATGTAGCTACCGAGCTTATCTCTTCCCTTTTCTTGCTCTACTTCAACGATTGATTGTTCTTCGCCGGCGGGCCATTCCTGGCCGAGGAACGGAGAGTCTTGCAACGCCGTCGTTGTTGCTTCTTTATTGGCTTGGCATTGGTGTTGCTAACTTCTGTATGGTCAGGCACTTCAATTCTGGTCAGCTCTCGCTCCCGATCAATCAGGGGGATGGTGAGCTACCTGATGGTCACTAAGAGGCCTTGAGGGAGTGACGTTTGGTGATCTTGCCCCCGAGTGACTTTCATGTCAGTGACCTTACCAGTGTTTCTGGAAGATGTCATTGAGAAAGAATGCGGTGGTTAATGAGATGTAGTACTTAACCTTTCGATCATTTCCCACAGACGGCGCCAATTAATTGTGCACGATCTGTAAGCTCCTAGCTGGAAGATGACTTGGACCTTAGTCGTGTAGCAATCTGAACCAAGCTACAGGACAGAGGATCGGAGAATCCGAGGTGGCTAACCCGAGGAGGTCGCTCCAATGCTTAAGTCAGTACTGGGTTGTGCACGCTAAAAGTTTATATGCTAGTAAGCTAGTGAAGAAACTTGATCCTTGGGGGTTGATGCCCTTATATAGTTGGGATGCCGTAGGTCTCTCGAAATGTTCCCAAAATCTTTGGCCCATGATGTTGGGATTCATTCCGCTTTGGTAGGGGAGTAACGTATCAATTAATGAGGTTTATCGTTTCCTTTTGATTCGGGTGGGGAGAAGATAAGGCCTACGGTTACGCGATGTGATCCCGGGTAGTTCAGAGTCCGTTGAGAAGCTTTTAGAATCGATTACTTAGCACGTCGGCATATACGGGTATCGAAGTGATTTTGGCTCCAAGGCGACCGAGCACCCGAGCTCCCCTATCTACTGACATGGCACTTCGCGCTGAGTTGTCATCCTACTGGTAGGCCGCGTCCACGTGTCCTTTACTTACTAGGTTGGGCCAAATCACCCCTCATCAAATATGTAGGCTGCAAAGATTGCTCTCTTACAGAGAAAAAAAATCCTGCTTTCATACACAGTCACAAACTCCTTTAATCCTTTTCATTCCCCACTTTTTTGTGAACATAAGCAACTTCCGTTATTCATTGTGATGGGTTTTATTGGCATTTTTATATATATATTTTTTATTTTTTTGACTGGACGGGCTGTCTGTTTGGACTGAATAGTCAGACCCACAAGTGGGCCGTGTTCGGCCTTCTGCGAGCCCGTAGGAAGCACAGCACCATGCCATGGCAGCCCATGGACCTGAAACCCCCAGCCCAACACAGCCCACATTCCATCGTGCCAGGCCACGGGCAGCATAACCCAATTTACACCTCTAGCTTGCACCCTTGCCACTTGCCAGTTGCCTCCACTAAACCCACTGACTAGATCCAGTTTTCTTAAGGTTCAAAATAGTGATACTCTCGAAATCAGAATGGGCTATTCCGATTCCAACTGTTTGGTTGGACAGAATAGGAATCTCATGTCCATTCCTTCTAGAATGACATTCCCCCATTTGAGGAAATGGCCATTCCCTGCCTCTTCCTTGGAAATAAAATCTCATTTCTACTGATTCCAACTCCTATTCCTATTCTTGTCTAAACCAAACAAACTATGGAAATAAACCATTCTGATTCCAATTCCGAAGAATTTCAATTCCAATTCCAACTGTAAACCAAGCGGACCCTCAGTTGGCCAATGACTCAATAGTTCAGTTGGCCACTTGGTATCCCTCCCTTTCAGGAGATTCGAACCCAAACCTAAAGAAGGGTAAGCTATACGATGAATAATAGTGGGCGTGTGCTTGTATCCTTGCCACAACTAAGCCCACTAACTGGGTCATCATTGCCAAGGGGCCTGTTCTTTCTTTATTGCCACCATTTAGCCTACTATTGGGTCCAGAATGTAACAAGGTTCAGAGTATTGATACTTTTGATACGTAAAATCTACGTATTAAAAGGACTTTTCTATTAAACACTTTTTCTTAACTCATTTGCTTGGGAATTTTACAGTGGATCAACATTATCAAATAGCACTTTAAAGAGGCATATGTTGGAAATTAATTATTCCACCTTTATTTTTTAGAATTTTGATTTAAAGCTTGTTAGGATTCAATGAGATTTGAAGTATAGATTAACCTATTTTCTTTCTATTTATAACATATTGCTGAAACCTTTCTTGAAGTTTGGTAATTACAATCATGTCCTTTGAACTTTCTGACATAGTTGCACGTAGACCCTCTCTGTTAAAATCTTCTAAAAAGAGGCATGAAAATGTCCAAAATACCCATCTAACTACTTTTAACAAAAATGTTTATTTTCCAAATTTTCTCTTAATATGAATCACAAACCTAAACCCTTCCAAACTCTTTTCTGAAATTCATTTATTTTCCAAATTTTCCCCTCATATCAATCACTCAAAGGTAAAGCTACTACTTTAAATTCTCTGTGTTTTCGTTGTTCATAAACTTTGTATTATTTTTTCCATATAAACCAGCCTCAATAGTAATTGCATTGGTATTTTTTATATTTTCATGCATTTTATCTGAAGATTCTACTAGAGGAGGTTTACTTGCAACTATGTCACAAAGTTTAGGGGAGATGATTGCAATTACTACACTTCAGGAAAGGACTCAGTAATTGACCCTTATATATATTTAATTTCAGAAATTTCTACTTGTTTTCAGTAAGTTATTTGCCCAAGTAAATGCTACCTAGGTAATTGTTTCCCAGGAAAGACTTATCTGGGTAAATGCATTTACCCATGTTCTTTTATTTCCCATGTAAATAAGGCAATGACCATTTTAGTCATAAAAATTCATTATTAAAATGGGCATTTTTGTCCCATTCAAGTGTTGTCAACTTTTCCCCCATGTGAGAAAGTTATTTACCCACCTAGGAGATGGGTATCACTTTCCTTGGTCCTCACATAAATCTGAAAGAAGAACAAGGGTTTCTTGGTCAATGGGAATCAAAATCCCATTGACAAAGCCTCCTAACATATCTCCCATTTCCTTGAAGACCTCCCAACACCAGGTGTGCCTTGACTCAACACTCATGTCATTATTCCTTCCAAAACTTAGAATCATCGTATAAACAAAGTAAGAGATAATAAACTCTTCCAAAAGATGGAAAAAATAGGTAAACGAACTTTCCCAAGGTCAAATAATTGGCCAATGACGAAGTAGTTTAGTTGGTTACTTAGGTTGTGTTTGGTACGATTGCATTTTCTACACAAAATCTTGGGGCTGATCAATATAAATTGGTGAAAAATATGTCTTGGTACACATTTTTCTTGTCAATTCAACTTGAAAAAAAAATGTAAGCATGGGATTGATCGTTGGGGTCTATTGTTAAAATGTTAAATTTCAAATTAAAAGAAACAATATGTATTGATCAACTCAAAACATTCCTAGTAGAGAAATATCTTATCACAAACTCGCATTGACCAACTCTAAACGTTAAATGTAGAA
Source organism: Nelumbo nucifera (assembly GCF_055504915.1). Taxonomy (NCBI): domain Eukaryota; kingdom Viridiplantae; phylum Streptophyta; class Magnoliopsida; order Proteales; family Nelumbonaceae; genus Nelumbo; species Nelumbo nucifera. The sequence continues at coordinate 32,928,549 of NC_142649.1, forward strand.
ATAGAAGTGATACCAAACACAACCTTAGTATCGATCCCTCCCTTTTAGTAGACTTTGATTCAAACCTTCTCCTTATGATGTGAATGGTAGTGGGCTAGTACTTGCATCCCTGCCACTACTAAGCCTAGTAATAGCAAAAGGAGATATGTCCTTAAAATAAGGAATGCCAAATGCAGCCTTAGTGGGTATTCAATGCCAATGGACTCATGCTTGCATTAGAGGTGTAAATCGGGCCATATTGGGTCAGCACAACATGGCCTGCTAGCAACCTACGCAAAGAGTGAGTCGTGCCATCCCACAGGCCAAGCTGGTTTGTGCTCCCCCTCCCCCTAGGTTAAGTTAGGGGGTCGGCTCGAGCTCGTGCGGGCCTGTGCCATGTTGGGTAGGGCCATAGGCCTAGGTCGAGCAGGCTGCAAGCTAAGCTATAAGTCGGGCCTAGGCCTGAGCCAAATTGGGCCAAATTGGGCCAAATTGTATTTTTTTTTTATTTCTTGATATTTTTATTTTTATTTTTATTTTTTGCTTAGTAAAACTAAAATACTTAACTTTTCTTTGGGAGCAAATTGAAATAAATAAAAATCCTAACAAAGAAATGAAAAATACTTAACAAAATACCAAATGGACAACAAATTGGAAAAAAATAGGAATTTTATTTCATTTAAATTTGAACAATACAATGGTCAAAAAATACTTAACAAAATGGAACAAAATATAAAAACATATAATACAATTACAAATTGAAAATAAAAATTACATTGTTGAAAAAGTAACAAATAATTTAAATAAAATTGAATAAAAAAATTTACAAAAATTTTCAAAAATGCTACAAAGATATTGAGTATACAAAAAAATATATATTATCTTCATCATTCTTCTTCAACTTCCACCTCCATCTCCATATTGATTTTGATCATCTTCTATAGGTGAATCATCAAGTGTAGTGTCATGCCCTCCTTTATCTTGTAATCTATCATCAGCATCCAACCAATCTTTGAACCAAATGCACATCTCTAGACTTTCATCATTGATGCAACTTCTCTTGTCATCCAACACCTTTATACCTATACTAAAACAAGACACCAATGGAACTGTAAACACCAAAGGTGTTAGTAAATCACATGCCATGGCAGCAAGGATTGGATAATTTTTCTCATGTCCACTCCACCAGGTTAAAATATCAAAATTATTCATTCCCTCCGCGTTGAAAGAATCACTTAAATTAGAAAAATTTTCTTGTAAATAAAAATTAAGTTTAGTAAATGAACTTGTTGATAAAGTGGCAACAGATTTTTGTCTACCACTTAATAGAGACCAAACTCTGTCTTTCTCACTAATAAAACTAGTTGTTTCAGAAGTGGAAGTTGCACCTGTTTAAGTTGCAAATATTTTATTCCCTATCATTTGAGATTCATATAAGCTATACATTTTAATTAATAAATTATTAGTTTTTTTTTATTTTCAAATTCAATATTCATACTTTCACAATATGATTCAAGTAAAATATCTAAACCATCTCTTTTAATCCTAGGATTTAATATTGCAATTAAACAATAAAGAGGACAAATGTTCTTCCAATATATTTTAAATTTATTTTCCATTGCTTCAATAATTCTTGTAAATTGTGGATTTTTTTTTATATTTTGTGAAACATTCACTTATCATGAATAATTAATTAACTAAAAGAAAACTAGTTGGGTAATAAAAATTCATTAGTTGCATCATAAAAGTTGGATAAAAAATCTCTTATACAAACTGCCATTTCCCAATCTTCCTCAAGTATAATATCATGTGGCATTTTTTCTTTATAAAAATTAATAAAAATTTGTTTGTAGGAAATACAACTTTCTAACATAAAATAGGTAGAATTCCATCTATGTTGAGCATCTAACATAAAATGCTTATATTTTAAATAATAATTTTGACATAAATATTTAAATTCTGGTTTTCTTGCTCCAAAACTTTTAATATATATATATATATATATATATATATATATATATATATATATATAATACAATTTCTAATTTTGTAAATATGATGAGAAATAATATTTAAAGCATTACGAATACATAAATTTAACAAGTGACATATTTACATGCACATCTAATATGAAATAATTTACCATTAGACATGGTTTTAATTGAGATTTTAAAATATTTATTGCTGAATCATTATTACAAGCATTATCCAAATTAATAGAAAAAAGTTTATTGTCAATTCTATAAGCATGCAAAGTATTTAAAATAAGTTTAGCAATAGTTGGGCCAGTATGTGAACATTCAAACATAGTAAAACTTAAAATTCTTTTTTGTAAAACTAATTTTCATCAATAAAATGACCGGTAGCACAAATATAACTTATATTAAATTTAGATGTTCAAATATCATAAGTAATTGCAACTCTAGAATTAAGATTTGATAAAATAGAAATTAAATTTTATTCATATGAATAAAAAAATTTCAAAGCATCTACTAATAAAAATGGTTGTTTAGCATGTAGAATAAGAATATTGTTACGTAACGAACTATGTTATATAGAAAGTTTAAGTTCAATAGTGTTTCAAAATAAAAAAGAATCATTCATGTCAAGTTTAAGTTGAGCAATGTTTCCAAAAAACATGTTTAGTCATGGCAAGTTTAATTTCAGTAGTGTTTCCAAAAAAAGGTTTAGTCATGGCAAGTTTAAGTTTAGTCACTCGGGCCCAACTTCATGTCCAACCAGGCCTTCCTCAACCCCAGAGCCAATGCATAAAATGCTTTTGCCCGGTTTTCATATTCTGACAAGTAGTTGATTGCCTTTATGAGAAAAGTGGTGTTATGATCCCCCAAAGTAAGTACATCCTTGAAAATCTTCTCCTTCCTCAGTAACCCAATCCCCTTCTCAATAGCAAATGCTAATGTCTTAATGCTCGTTGTGATCTTGTGGACCTCCTAAGCAACTACAACTGCATGATTTCCTCTTCCCTAACCCCTTCCACTCAGCTAAGCTACCCTCCTCTGGTGGCTTGGCTTGAAGGGTGGAATCACCAACACCATCACCCTCATCAACCTCATCAAACACTGGTTCCTGCATCGTTGGCATACTTGTTTCGTTCATGGATGTTGCCTTGCACCTATTCATTTCTCTAGCAGTGAATGCCCTAGATCTAGTAACTTAATCATTCCCACACACTATGGCAAGATGGTCATAGTTGGGGATGGACTTTCTCCTAAATTTCTTCGCTTTTGGGTGCCCCTATTCATTCATTATAGATCAATCTAATAAGGTCATATCTATTTTACATATTTTAATGATAAGTTTACATATCATATTAAAGTTTACCTAGATATATTTAGCCCAAACACAGGGTTCTGCATCAATTGTCTTGGTTATGTCGTTCCAAGAAAATCCACTTGAATTGATTATGTTGGAAATGGTAGTGAAATTCTTCTTTATTGTCTTCATGTGGTTTCTAATGTGATTATGATTGCATTCCATCTCAGAAGTCCAACTCTTGTTAGATTTATTCATTCTTCCATCAGTTTCACTGGACTGAGTATCCATATCTGGTTTACGCCAAACAATCAACATCTCAAGTTATACATCTAGCGCAATTGTGTCCACACATCTAGCATGACAATTCAACCAAGTCATAGCAACATTTAAAACATTCAACCATACATACAAATCAAGTTCTTTCATTCAAAATAAAACAACATCGCACACGTTTTAATTAATACTACAAAGGTTTATAAAACACCCAAATCAAGCAAACAACCATAAACAGTAGCAGTTTAACTAAGAGTACATCTGCATAATGAAGTCAAACAAAGTACATATGAAGGTAAAAAAAAAAAATATGTTTAATGATGATGCCTCAATCAAGTCACTTGGTAGTCTGCCCACATTTGGTTAGCCATCTCCTCTCTAAGACAGTGTCCTCTCATAGGTTCATTTTTGCTAATGCATTAAGATGGCTGAGACACCTGAGTATCATCAAACACATTATCTGGTTCTGCCCTATCATCTACATCAACATCCGCACCTTCTGTTACCTCACATCATATTGAGACATGATTTAATCATACGAGTCCACTCCCATTACATGATTATGTAATATGCAACACGCAGGCACAATTATGACTTGTGTTTTAAATGGGTAGTGTTATTCGGAAACTAGGAGCTGAAAACGTTTCTTAAGAACCCCAAAAATCCGTTCAACTACATTTTGGAGCGAGGCATGACAGAGGTTAAACAACTCTTTGGGGTTCTCAAGTTGATGTGAATCCCACTCCTTCAAATGGTATCTTATGCTTTGGTATGGGGTTAAGAACCCAGCCTTGAGAGCAAAACCTGCACCTACCAGATAATATTTACCTATGTAAAATACAAGAAAGTGGTTAGATACCAATTTCCAAATTTACACTTGAATTGACCCCCATGGATATGTATTAGTACCTTGTGGGACTTGTAGTTTGTGTTCCCTTATCATTGCACTATTTAGCATGCAGGAATCTAATGCAGCTCCCTCCCATTCAGGTAAAACATATGGGTAAAGCAAGTTAAATGAACATGCAACAAGGATATTTTGTATTGGGTAAGACTTCTGACCATAGAATCTAGCTACATCTTCCAGTGGAACCTGTATAGGAATGTGTCCCACCAATTGTCCCAACACAATCCTGCTAAGCAAGTCACACTGGTTATATTTATTATATGATTCATCACCTAAATTTATATATATTACAAATTAACACCATAGTTACCTTAAAATATGGCCAAAGTCCTGTCAGTTTCCAATCTCAGGTGGTGTGTCCGTGCCACTTGACTGAACCACGTATCTATCCTCTAAACTGAGAATTGCATTTAACACCAAGGTGAAATGGAGACTAATTGTCACTCCAGATCTAGTAAAGTGAAATCCCATAGTCCTATTCCTAACGTTATATGCTAAAATATGCAAAAATCTAGCAACTTGTTCTTCTATACTAGTCCTCAATGTATCGTGGAATCACCCGCTCTCCCATAAAATTTTGCAAAGCTTGTAGAAGGCTTCTTTACCCATTCTTAATTGGTTGTAGCAATCAATCTGTCTCCCCCTCTTGTCATTGCAAGTCTCAGTTGATGGAAGGTTCCTTATCTTGAACAATGGTCAATGCAACTACAACTCCACTAGTTGCAGCTCCAACGATTGCAATCAACATTTCATTGTCCATCTGTGAGAATATAAAAAATTGATGATCTAATAAAGGGAAAAATAAACAACTATATATGGAGAGACTGTGAGGAAGAGAGTGGATGGAGTAGATATTAAAACAAATACTTGAAACAACAAAAATATTTCTCTAGTGTTATGCATTATACAAGATGAATTCAAATGAAATCTATTTAAACCCTTCCCAAGCATTTGAAATAGGATGCATGAACTAGGAAATGATTTATTTATTTCAAATGGGGAATCAAACAATGTGTACTGGATTCCCGTATGATCCAAGTTTGAATTCAGATTTTATTAAAATAACGAATAGTGCTAATACTCTCTCCCTCCCATTCTCTATCTCTTTCTATCTCTATCTCTCCATCTCCTTCTCTCTCTCTATCCCCCTCTCTCTCTCTTTATCTCTTCCTGTGAAGGATCTGCAATACCTTTATTTTTGGGGTATCAATGGTTTTAGGGGTATTTTCTACTCAGTGGATCAAAGATGTTGGAGCAATGGTAGTGTATACATGTATTGGTTAATGTCCAGAAATATGTTCTTTTTATCATAAAATAAATTGGAACGATAAATAATTAATAAAGGAAAAGAAAATTTCTCAATGGAAAAGGTGTGTGATGGAGGGTGATTTGGCCCGACCTCGTAGCACGGGGACACGTGGACACAACCTGGCATAAGTAACAATTCAGCGTGACAACCTAGCCATAGCACGGCGTAATGAACTCGTCGGAACCCGGCTGGACAACTCGATGGATATGGCAACTCGTCGGGAAGTAACATCCAGCTTACCCCGAGTTCTCTCTAAGGGAGGAGCGCCCCGAGCTCCCTCCAAGGGAGGAGTCCCGAGCTCCTCCCAGTGAGCCCCAGACTCTTCCTTCCTAAGAAGGGAACACCCCGATCTGCGGCTAAGTATCCCAAAGTGGAAACACTTCGAATCAGCACCATTAACACTCCTGTCCATACTTTTCTAAGGCTCGCCTCAAGCATAAATACCTCGGCGCACCCCCAGCACCTCGGTGTAAGGCAACTCGGCCCAAGGAAGCTCGGTGCAAAGTAGCTCGGCAACCTGCAGGAAAGATTTGCCTGACAGCAGTACCTACCAAATCTGGAGGCTGCACCCACGTCCCTCATCAGGCAGCGTCGTGCCTACCATTTCTGCAAGATGTGGCATGCCTGACAGGTCCGTACCCTGCAACGGCTGCCTGCAACCGCCACCTCGGCTCTGGCAGTAACGGCTGTGGCAGAGGCGGTTACGCCTGATTTGATAGATCTCCAATATAAAAGGACCCCGATCCCCAAGGAGCAAAGGTACTGAACTTGCGCAATCTACACTCTTAGCTCTCTCTTTGCATTCTCTACAGTTCTCTCAGAGTTCTCACTTAAGCATCGGAGTGTTCCCATCGGGCGAGCTCCTCGGGAATTCTTCACTTTCCTCTTCGTCTCAGGTACCGTCCGTCATCAGCTAGGAGCCAGGTTTCCGCCAGCTAGGAGTGTTCGGATCGCGCTACATCATTTTGCGTCGTCTGTGAGAACGCTTCAAAAAGCCTTCCTCCAATCTCTGCAACTCTCAGAACTCAGCATCCATGGCTTCCTCCAGCAATGCCGGATGTGGTGCCAACCAAAACGCCAGCATCCCACTGTCTGCATTGGACAGTTCACCGTCCTCCTCTCTACGGACGGAGTTCCCAGCCTGAATGTGCCTCAAACAGTGGCACATGTGAACGTTCCACTTCCTTCCACGATTGGAACAACCTTCACTGAACCCTCCATCGTTCATTTGGTGGCCAACCAAAACCAGGTTGAAGACCTGATGCAATGCATGCGAGCTATGCAAGCTCAAATGCAACAGTTCCAGCAGTTTCAACTCTATCAGCAGCAAGTGTTGCATCAAGTTTCCCAGTATCAGTATCAATAGCAGTTTCCTCCACTGCCTCAGGCCCAACAGTCCCTCCCTCCTCGGCATCCGACCACGCAGCAATCCAAGCCTCACCGTCGGAACGAACATCCTTCTCGCTGGGGAGAGACCTCGGCATCGTCTAACGGCAGGAAAGAGAGACAAGCTACCCCTACCTCGTAGCCTGCAGTCAGGTTGGGGGCCACTCAGCCAGTTAGGCCTGCGTCGCCTCAGCTTTCGCAATTCGAGCTCCTGCTTGCTGAAAATCAGATTGAGGTATTAGCCGTAGATTTGAGGCAAGGCCCCTCAGTTTGCAGCTACCAATAGCAGTCCGAGCCACTCCCTGGGCCCATCGAGCTCAGTAATACAGAGTCCAGCAGTACTAACGTCGAGCCAGCAAAGAAGCAGCGAAGGCGTCGCTGAGCTCGCCGAGCTACCACTCACGACCTGCCCGATCTCAAGGGTAAGGAAGAGGTAAGCTCAGGTGAAGTAAAAGCTACTCCACTTCTCTCAGTTCCATCCCCCCTATCTCTAGAGCTCCTTGCTGTTCCTATGCCCAAGTACTTTAAAGTTCCCCCGTTGGATAAGTATGATGGATCTTTCGATCCGATTGACCATGTTGACGCCTTCCAGTCCCATATGCACTTAGCGAGGGCCAGCGAGTCCTGCATGTGCATGGCTTTCTCCACCACCTTCAAAGGGGTGGCCCGCACATGGTACCGGAACCTTGCACCCGGATCAATAAGAAGTTGGGCACAATTCGTGCAAGTCTTCACTTCTCATTTTGTCACCAGCAAGCGATGCTCCAAAACCCAAGAGAGCCTCCTTGGCATAGTCCAGAGGGAGGGAGAGTCCATCTGAAGCTATGTCAAGCGGTTCAATGATGCTTGTCTGCAAATACCCGACTTGGACCCCGCAGTTCAGCTCACTGCGGCCAAGAGGGGCATCACGCACAAGGAATTCAAGTGGCATGTGGTTGTTAATCAGCCCAAGACTGTGACCGAGTTCCCCAAGCTCGCGGATCAGTTTATAGGGACGGAGGAGGAGATCAACCAGAAAGGTGAACAAGCCCTTGAGAAAAAAAAAGGGAGACAAAGCCCTCAACTCAGGGTGACAGCAAGAAGAAGAAGGACCAAGCTCAGGGGGCAAGGACAGGTCAGCCTTTTGGAGTTCCAGCGGCAGAGAGGACGGACTACACGCCCCTGAACGCGAAGCGGGCCTAGATCCTTATGGCGATCAAGGATGCCCCATATGTGAAGTGGCCACCTCGGCTGAAGGCGGATCCTAGGGTAAGAAATAAAAATTTGTATTGTAATTTCCATAAAGACCACGATCATAGTACCAAAAATTGTAAAAACCTCCACGACGAGATAGAGGAGCTCATCCGTCGCGGATACTTAAGAAATTTTATACAGAATAATAATAATAATAATAATAAAGCAGGTCGCCAAGGGGAACAGAGTAGAGATGCTCCCGAATCTAGCAGGCAAGCAGAGCAGCCGCAGAGGCAGCCCCCTGAAGAAAGACCAGTTCGGGGAACTATACATGTGATTGTCGGAGGTTCAATCATCGCGGGCTGCAGCTCGTGAGGCCGCCAGGGAAGAGCAGAATCCCCCAAAGCAGCTAAGGACGGAAGACCCAATCTTCTTCATAGAGGACGATGCGCGTGAGGTCCACTACCCCATGATGACGCGCTCGTCATAAAGATAAAGATTAATGACTTTGAAGTCAGGCGTGTCCTCGTTGACTCTGGCAGCTCAACAGATATCCTTTTCAAAGCAGCATTCGACAAACATCAGCTTCGCGAGAGCGATCTCAAGCCTGCAAGCACTCCCTTAGTAGGTTTCAGCGGAGAGGAAGTCAGGCCCCTGGGAAGAGTCACCGTACCTGTGGAGGTCGGCACCTGGCCTAGCATGGTAAGGCTCAACCATGACTTCTTGGTGGTCGCGACTCCCTCCCCATACAATGCCATAGTAGGTCGGCCCATCACCCACGCCTTACGCGTGGTGGTCTCCACCTACTATCTAGCGATGAAAAGCCAAGGTGGTAGACGACCTCGAGCTAGAGCGACCTGCGGAGTAGTGCGAGGAGCGAGCTGCACCCACCGAAGAGACTGTCTCCATCTCGGCATCGATAGAGGACCCAGCTCGGACACTTCAAATCGGCACTTCTATTGAGGAGCCTCTGCGATCCCAACTGGTAAGTTTCTTACTTAAAAATTTAGATATTTTTGCATGGTCCGCGGCAGAGATGCCCGGCATAGACCATAGTATCATAACTCACAAGCTGAATACTGATCCTGTAGTTAGGCCCGTTAGACAGAAGAAACACAACTTAGCCCCAGAGCACTGGAGAGCAGTTGACGAGGAGGTCGAGAAGCTCCTCGCAGTCGACTTTATTAGAGAGGACCATTACCCGAGCTAGGTGGCCAACCCCGTTCTGGTAAAAAAGGCTAACGGTAAATGGCGCATGTGCGTCGATTATACCGACCTGAACCGAGCTTGCCCAAAGGACTGCTTCCCTCTCCCCAGGATCGACCGTCTGGTGGACGCGACCTCAGGGCATGAGTTGTTGAGTTTCTTAGACGCCTATTCGGGCTACAACCAGATCAGGATGGACCCAGCTAACGAAGAAAAAAGACTGCCTTCACAACCGAGCTCGACCTGTACTGTTCAAGGTCATGCCCTTTGGGTTAAAAAATGTCAGGGCAACCTTTCAGAGACTTGTAAACAAATTATTTGAGCCATTGATTGGCAGAAAAATAGAATGTTATGTAGACGACATGGTCGTCAAAACCCAATTTTCACATGATTTAATACAAGATTTGCATTCAGTTTTTGAAAGTCTACGTAAGTTTAACATGAGATTGAACCCAAATAAGTGTGTCTTCGGTGTCACCTCGGGTAAATTCCTAGGGTACATCGTTAACCGGCACGGCATTGAGGCTAACCCAGACAAAATTAAGGTTATCCTAGAAATGATACCACCCCAGAAATTGAAGGAGGTTCAGAAATTGAACGGCCGTATAGCCGCTCTGAGCCGTTTCATGTCCAAATCGGCAGATCGCTGCCTGCCTTTCTTTAAGGCAATAAAAAGCAAAGGCTTTGAATGGACCGAAGAGTGCCAGCTCGCGTTGGATGAGCTCAAAAAGTACCTCACCAGCATCCCAGTCTTAACCCGACCCGAAGAGGGTGATGTTTTAGAGCTGTACCTCTCGGCAAGTGACGAGGTGGTCAGCTCAGTACTAATAAGAGAAGTAGATCGGGTCCAATGACCCGTCTACTATGTTAGTAAAGTGTTGTAGGGAGTAGAGACGAGGTATCCAGAGATAGAAAAGTTGGCCTACGCACTAGTCATTGCAGCCCGGAAGCTTCGTCCGTACTTCCAAGCTCACACTGTCATCGTCCTTACCGAAAAACCCCTGAGGCAAGTCTTGCTCAAGCTCGAGGTCTCCGGTATGTTGACGAAGTGGGCCATCGAGCTCAGCGAGTACGATCTCCAATACAAGCCGTGAACTGCTATCAAGGCCCAAGCCTTAGCAGATTTTGTCGCAGAATGCACCTTTAGCTCCGAAGTCCCCAAGCCGGTCGAACACGAGGCCCCCAACCCGGGCGAGCCTGAGGTTCCCAAGCCGGTTGAGCTCGACCACCGTGAAGTGGCAACCAGCGCGACATCTCTCCTAGTTAGACCAAGCGCGAATTGGGATGAGGAGCCCTGGATCCTTCACGTAGATGGCTCGTCAAACCAGTAGGGCTGCAGAGCTGGGATCGTTCTGTACGGGCCAAACGGTGTGAAACTGGAGTATGCACTACGCTTTGAGTTCGCGGCATCCAACAATGAAGCGGAGTACGAGGCATTACTAGCCGGGCTGGCTCTAGCAAACGAAGTGAAATCCAAACACATTGTCATCTGTAGTGATTCTCAGCTCGTGGTCAACCAGGTTATAGGTGAGTACGAAGCTCGCGAGCCAACCATGATCAGTTACTTAGCCAAAGTGAGAGAGGCTCTGCTCAACTTCCAGTCACACTTCATCCGTCAGATCCGGAGATCAGACAATGTTGAGGCCGATGCCCTATCCCAGTTAGCCAGCACTAGTGATAACACCATGAGAACCGTGTATATAGAGAACTTACCTCGGCCTTGCATTCTCGGGGGAGCAGAGGGGGTCGCTCTCGTCGTTCAAGCAGAGCCGAGCTGGATCGATCCGCTCGTGAGCTTCCTGCTGCACGGGACCCTCTTTGCAGATCGTAATGCCGCCAGAAGGGTAAAGCGTCACGTGGCCAAATCGTCACAATAGACGAACGGCTGTACCGGAGGTCTTACACGCTCCCCTATCTGCGCTACTTGCGACCTTCCGAGGCCAAGCTCGTACTCTACGACACTCATGAGGGCCTAGGTGGTAGACACTTGGGGGGCAAGGCCCTCGCCTAGAAAGCGCTACGACAGGAGTACTACTGGCCAACGTTGAAGGTAGATGCGATCGAGTTCATCAGAAGATGTGACAAGTGCTAGAAGCACGCTAACATTCACCATCAGCCCGTTGCTGACCTCAAGTATCTCACCAGTCCGTGGCCTTTCGCACAATGGGGGATCGATATACTTGGATCGTTTCCACCAGCGACAGGCCAGAGGAGGTTCTTAGTGGTGGCAGTTGATTATTTCACTAAGTGGGTAGAAGTTGAACCTCTCGTAACAATCACGACGCGAAATGTGCAGAATTTCTTTTGGAAGAACATAGTGTGCCGTTTTGGATTACCTCGGGTACTGATCTCTGACAATGGTAAGTAGTTCGATGACATTAAATTCCAGAACTGGTGCCAAGACATGGGAATTCAACAGAACTTCACCTCAGTGGCACACCCTCAAAAAAATGGTCAAGCGGAAGTCATGAATAGAGCTATCCTCCGCGGACTAAAGCCACGCTTGGACCGAGCTAAGGGACTATGGGCAGACGAGCTGCCCGGCGTATTATGGGCTTATTGGACCACAATAAAGACCGCAATAGGCGTGACTCCCTTCAACCTCACTTACGGCACTGAAGCAGTCATCCCAACCGAGATCGAGTTCCCCATGCTACGACTATGATGACAAGGCAAATGAAGACGAGCTATGCACCAACCTCAACCTACTTGATGAGGTACGGGACCTTACAGATATCAGGACCGCGGCCTACCAGCAGAGAGTAGCTCGGTACTATAATACCAAGGTCAAAAAGCGGAACTTCCGCATCGGAGACCTGGTTCTTCATAAAGTTATGGTGCCTGAGCCCAGCGTTGGTAAGCTCGGGCCAAATTGGGAAGGACCCTACCGAGTAAAGCGGGTGCTCGGGGAAGGTACATATGTGCTCAAAACCCTAGAAGGGAAACAAGTACCTCAGGCATGGAACATTGTCAACTTAAGGCAATATTACCCATGATCGCCGAGCTAAGTGAACTACGAGTCGCTCTCTAAGCCTAAGGGCCAAAATGCCGAGCTAACAAAAAGACCTCGACACTATAAGACCCAATCGCCTCTTCGGCATGGGCAAACTCCAGGAGGGGGTGGACCATAGTCGCTCCTAGAGGCTAAGGGCCAAAATGTTGAGCTAACGATGACCTCGGCACTATAAGACCTAGTCACCTCTTCGACATGGGCAGACTCTAGGAGGGTGTGACTAAGTCACTCCCCCAACCAAAGGGCTAAAACGCCGAGCTAACTAAGGGCCTCAGCACTACATATGACCTAACCACCTCATCAGCGTAGGCTTACTATGCCAAGGACGCAAGCAACTCATGTGTGAACCCTACGGTGCATAGCCCACCTTGGCATACAACAGGTTGGACCCGCTAGGGACAACCATCAATTCAAGTAACCTAGGAGTAGATAGGTCAGGCATATGCCTTACTATGTCTCTCACCTCGGTGTACGTTATAAAAACCACCCCTACAAAGTACTGGGAGACAGTTTGGGGTGACAACAATTGAGAAACCCTACTTCGTGCACCTAACTCTGATAGCTCGAATAAAACAATCATTTCGGCAAAAGAATAAAGTGACAACACTTGGCAAAAAACAAGTTTCATTAATGGAAAATTCTATACAATAAGCTCGATAAATAAAAAAAAGGGGGAAGAAACTAAAGCTGAGCTCGCAGGCTCATAGTACAAGGACAACTATTTTAGGGGCTCGTCATTTCTACTCGAGACCTCCTCGAGAGCTTCAGCCAGGTCGGTGACATCTACCTCTTCGTCGCCACCCTCCTCTTCGGAATCCGGATCCTCTGTAGCTTGTTGGGCTATGTCATTCGTGATCCGTGAAGTGGTGATGGCACTTGTGTCGAGCACGGGGTACGTGTGCCTTATCAACCACTTGCTAAGCTTGAAGCCCTTATGATAGGCCTCCCCCAGCACGGTATCGAACCTGTCCGACTTGACATAGTCCATGACGGCCTTGACCTTAGTCTCCTCTATGGCCTGGGTGAAGATCTCGGTTTTCTCCTCAATATCAGCCTTGAGGAACTCCACCTCGTGCTCCAGGGCTCCCTTATCGTCCTTAAGGCCTTTCACCTCGAGCTCTAAGGCCCCCTTGTTTGCCTTGAGGGTGTTCACCTCGCTCCTCAACCCGTCCCTCTCACGTGCCAACTCTTCTTTCTCCACCATCAGTGCTTCGATGATGTTCTTCTGAGTGGAAGCATCGCTCTCCAGCCGATGGATTTGGTCGCGAGCTGCCCTCAGATCGGTGTGGGCTGCGCGAGCCGAGTCCTCAGCAGCCAGAGCCCGCTTCAGGTGCCTCTCGGACTGAAGGGTCAAGGCGTGCACAGCGGAGTTCACCTGACAAGAGAAGATCGGTTAGCACCGAAGAGATAATAACAAAAAAAAGAGAAAGAGAAAAAGGAGAGGTCTTTAGAACTTACCACCATAGAGTGGGTGGCAGCCCGGGCCCCGAGCTGACCAGGAGTGAGGTCGGCCCATTCGGAAACCTCTTCGGTGTAGGCAACCCCCTTGCTCTTCCGAAGGCTGCAATGTGGGATCAAGATACTCCGGGCTCCCTCTTGACTCCTCGAGCTGGAAATTGCCGTCTCGGCTGTGCGAATGGGCTCGGCGAAAGCTTTAGCTGCTGCATCAACGGCCTCGGTGGTGACCTCGGGCTCCACAGCTGCCTTTGGAACAGGCTCTGCCAATGTCTCGGGCTCCCGAGGTGGTAAGATCTCCTCCAAATCGATGATCGGAGGTACATCAGGGAGCTTAGGCTCAGAGGTAGGGGCCTGCGGAAGCTCGGGCTCAGAGGTGGGGGCCTGCGGGGACTCGACGTGAGCTCTCTTGGCAACTCGCTTCTTCCTCCCCTTCATATGGCTGAAAAGCCTCTCTCCCTCGAGCTTCTCTTCCTCCATGGGTCCTGCAACAAAGCTCAGCGTCAGCAACTCAAAGGTACAAGCTACCAAGGTAAAATGTTTAACTCTAGGTAAGATGACCTACCCGGGCTCAAGCCGGCCTGTATGAGCTTGCTCTCGGCAATATAATCCTTGTAATTAAACCCGAACTCAGCCCATGACTAGAGAGTCTCCCTTGTCTTCTTGTCTAGGATAACGCCGGGGTCCTGAACAGCCGCCCTCCAAGGAGTGGGGAAGGGCCACCCCGAGGTGCTCCGGACTACAAAGTAGTCCCACTTCCAAGCCGGGACTTTACTGGGAAGCTTGTGCAGTAACTTGAAACTCGGGCGAGGGGATAGGTAGTAGGCTCACCTGTGCTTGGGGAGAACGCTTGAAGCGCTCTTCTTTATTGAGAGAATTGAACAAAAAATATCTAAGTCTAAAGGGAGGATGTACTTAAAGTAGAGGGAAATGGTCCCAACCACATTACGAATGGAGTTCCGGTGAAGCTGGTCTATTGTGACGTTGAAGTGGTTCAGAACCTCTATGATAAGGGGGTGGAAAGGAAGATGGAGCCTGGCTATGAGCTGCTCCCGGAAGATCATGATCTCGTCAGGACCGTGCTCCCATGGGAAGTTACCCGCAAGCAGACTGTAGGTATACTCCCTAGGTAAGTTGTATTGTCAGATAAGGTGTCGGAGTCTCTCCAGGGTCATGGTGGAAGGACCGAACCTATCTGGCATCCGACCTCGGTGAGAGGTAGACGCCAGATTACCCGAGGCCTCCCGCGCCTCGTGAGACTGGACTTCAGTAGGGTCACCCTGAGCCGAGGTACCCACCTCGGGCTCATCCAGTTGACTATCGAAACTAGACATAGTGAAAGAAATAAATGAACTAGAAGAAATAAGGAAACTGAAAGAAAAGCTAAGGGGACTCACCAAGGAAAAGCAATCGGACTGGGGAGAATTGATCCGAGCTGGAGACCTTAGACGCGAGCTCTAGACGAATGTTGAGAACTTATGGCGAGGGAAAAATCACCAGGACCCCCACTATTTATAGCCATTGTACTTGGGCATCAACGGTTAAGATCAAGACGATTTGACGGCTCTCAAGAAAACCGGCTATGCGACCCCCGAGGCGAAATCGGTTTAGCGCATTTTTTGACGTCCGCGGAGTCCATAGATCGCATGACATCTGCGCATGGATTGTACGCGACCCGGGTTGCTCTTGATTGAGCCGAGCAGTGAATTGGTCCAACCAATGAGCTACCTGACAAGAAGGCCTAAGCTCCGAGCCAAATCCACCCGGTACACAACGGACTCCCCGCGCTGGGTCAGAACCCCCAGCACGGGGAGTGGGGGGCAATTGATGGAGGGTGATATGGACGACCACGTAGCACGGGGACATGTGGACACAACCTGGCATAAGTGATAACTCAGCGTGACAGCCTAGCCATAGCTCGGCGTAATGAACTTGTCGGAGCCCGGCCGGACAACTCGGTGGATATGGCAACTCGCCAGGAAGTAACACCCAGCTTACCCCAAGTTCTCTCTAAGGGAGGAGCGCCCCGATTTCCCTCCAAGCGAGGAGTCCCGAGCTCCTCCCAGTGAGCCCTAGACTCTTCCTTCCTGAGAAGGGAACACCCTGATCTACGGCTAAGTATCCTGAAGTGGAAACACTTTGGATCAGCACCATTAACACTCCTGTCCATACTTGTCTAAGGTTCGCCTCAAGCATAAATACCTCGGCGCACCCCCAGCACCTCGGTGTAAGGAAGCTCGGCCCAAGGTAGCTCGGTGCAAAGTAGCTCCGCAACCTGCAGGAAAGATCTGCCTGACAACAGTACCTGCCGAATCTGGAGGTTGTGCCCACGTCCCTCGTCAGGCGGCGTCATCCCTGCCATTTCTGCAAGATGTGGCACGCCTGACAGGTCCGTACCCTGCAATGGCTGTCAGCATCCGCCACCTCGGCTCTGGAAGTAACGGTTGTGGCAGAGGCGGTTACGCCTGGCCTGACAGATCTCTAATATAAAAGGACCCGGATCCCCAAGGAGAAAAGGTACTGAACTTGTGCGATCTGCACTCTTAGTTCTCTCTTTGCATTCTCTATAGTTCTCTCAGAGTTCTAACTTAAGCATCGGAGTGTTCCCGCCAGGCGAACTCCCTGGGAAATCTTCACTTTCCTCTTCGTCTTAAGTACCGTCCGTCACCAGTTAGGAGCCAAGTTTCCATCAGTTAGGAGTGATCGAATCGCGTTGCATCAATGTGCAAATAAAGAGGACAAAATACTAGATACTGAAAAATCTTATTCCTAAATGAAGCATGAAATTCAAAAATAGGGAAATGTCGGATTATTCAAAAAGGTGTGCAAATAAAGAGGACAAAACACTAGATGCCGAAAAATCTTATTCCTAAATGAACCATTAATTTGTCATTGATATTTTGTTTTCAAGCCTTTCCAGTTCAGGTCTCAAATTTGTAGATGAAGAAGACAAATTCATTCCAAATCTGGATACCAAAAGTTATTTTCAGTCATGTGTGGTTAATACTTGAAGAATCAAGGCAAAGATTCTGCCTTGGATGCAATGGGTGTGACAAATAATCACCACAGATAAAAAATGATTACAAAAAAGTAGGTTTATTTCTATTTTCTAGATCTAGATTTGACTGTTTTGTAAATTCTGGAATGAGAGGAGCATTAAAACAGGAAGATGCATTGCACAATATATGCCCATGAGTCAAATGTGCTGAATTGAGCTAAGGAGATTGCAGAATTAATTAATCCAAGTGATAGCCACCTTTCCTCAAAAGATTTCCTTATGAAATGTCATGAGAATACAGATAAACCTTCCTAGGAATAAATTCTCTCAATTGTAGGTTCAAATCACAAGCAAGCTATTGCAAACTCAATCTGTATATGGTTGTACTAGGCATCCACTTAAATTAATGAATGAGTCTTCATAAATAGAAATTTCAGTGGATTCAAAAAAGGAGAGAAAGCAAATAAATGTCGACAATATTTTTGTACATGTGTGAGAAACATAATATTAATAAATCCATCAAAGCATATTGAAACATCAACAAATGCATCAAAACATATTGCAGCAATGTTCTGTAGAAACACCCAACAAAATGGAAGCGTTCCATATGAAACATTAATAGTGCAGGTAAAAAAAGACGTTAATAGTGAAAATGTCTTGGTTTGGTTTCATGGAGGAGATAGTGCAGGTAAAAAAATGTCTTGGTTCGGTTTCATGAAATATAGAATGTGTTACCTGAAGCCGAAATCACCTGTTTTGTTGTTTGTGATAACCTAAAGCAAAAATAAAAAAATAAAAAAAATTAGACAAAAATATCAGATTTGAGATCAACCAAAGTAAAAAAAATGGTTTGAATCAAAAGTTGGGCACAAAAATTTCAGATCTGGTGATAAGAGGAACTCCAGATGTGGAACAACATATTCCAGAAGCCAGATATGGAGCTCCAGGTGAACAAGAACTCAAATGGCTGTCCGTATAGAAGCTAGATCTGGATGACCAAGTATGGAGGGAGCTGCGGTGAGATTTTGAGGGTACCCATCCAATGTAACAGTCAAAAACGTTATAAAAATGAATAAAAATAATGAGATGGTGCCAGATCTAAGCTTACCATTCAACGAGAACACCAAAGATGACACTGGAGATGTTACTGTTGGACGGCTTGAAGGAAGGAAATGATGTCTGTGAGAGTGGCTCTTGACAATATTTTCTCACCACTTGCCTATTTTTTTCTTTTCTCAACGGGGTCTCACCATTTTAGTGCAACCCCACTTATTGATTTTTGGGAACCCGCATCCCTAGTGTTTCCCTTCCTTTCCCAAGTTTTCCTCTAAAACAAACATACGAAAAACTGGATATTCCCCAAAGATGCTTCCCTTCCCATCCGTTTCTAAGAAACCAAACGTACCATTTATGATTTAGCTAATTAACTAACTCTATCCTTACTGTTTATATATTGTCTTAAAGTACCCCTACTGTTTCTAACAATTAATATCATTATTAAGTACTAACATAAAAAATGAAATGTCAAATTTTTCCTCCACTATTTTTCAAATTTTCAAAATAAAACCAACTCATGAAAAAAATCAGGAACACAGGAAGTAGATTGCTGCTCCCTTCCCGTCTCCATCTCCGTCTCCATTTCTGTCTTCATCTCTACCTCCCTCTCTGTTTTCTGTCTCATTTGAGGCATTTTCACATTTATAAATCCCTATTTAACCTTAAACACTAGAAAACACTTGAAAGAGAATAGACAGCAAAATTTAACAACACAAAAATAAGACCCTTAATAATGAAAATCAGCAAATGGCTAACCACGTAAACCTTAAGGCAAAAAATACACAAGGAAAATAGAAATGAAGAAATCAAATAAAAGTATTAAATAACTATAAACACATTGAAACAAAAAGGCATGCAATACCATAGGCTCAGTTTGGAAGGAGTACAAATACAAATTTATAGAGTACAAAATCTTGTATTTTGTATTGTTTTGTATATATTTGCATTGTACATATTTGTATTTGTACTCTTTCCAAACTGAGCAACAGGTCCAACGAGAATCGCACCATAGGATTTAGCTCCTACCATAGGTCCTCATAGTGTCTGCTGAATCGGCTTCCACTAACTCTATTCCTTTTCCTTCCTTTCTAATTTGTCAGGATTTTTAATTTTAATAAATTCTCATCGCCTAAACTAAAACTCTAACCATTCCCGTTCCTATCCTATTCAATTCTTTTCTCCCTCCTATGCTAATGGTCTTTCTGGTCAGTTCTTCGGCGATGAGGTAGCGGCAATCATGCCACTCCCATGGAAGAAGGCTCTAGAGAAGTTGGAGAGTCTAATGGAGATTCAGTTAGAGAAGCCGAAAGGATATGTAATTGTCAATTTCTTGGAGAAGTTGCAGGGTCTGATGGAGAGAGACCATGGGTCAGCGAAGGTTCAAGAGAAGACTGAAGAAATTGTAGCGGAGAGAGTGCAAGAAGAAGCAAAGGTATTGAGAGAGGAAGGAGAGGTGGAGGACAGAATGATCACGGAATCATTTAGAGTTTTGAGGCTGATGGAGATGGATTTGTCCATGGTCATGGCAGCAATCAAAGAAGAAATGCTGGAGAGGAATTATAAAGCATTTCTTTCCATCTCTCTCCATCGCCTCCTAGCCATTAGGGAATTGAGATAAGATTTGATTATAATAAGATTTATGAATGAAAACTAAATTAAACAAGAGACAGCGGGGACCCGGAAGGTGGTTAGGATTCAGTCCACCCATCGGAAACACAAGAAGCACGGTGAGAGTCTGAGGCATTTCATTGGCTCATTGAGGTCTTTATTGGCCATTGTTGGCCCTTTTTGAGATTGGCCTGTTGTGGCTCACTTTGTATTGGGTTAAGAAGTCAACCCATCAAGGCATTTGGATTGACCATTGAGGTTATCTTCTCTTTTGTTGGAAGCTCCCACCAAAAAAAGGGGGTAAGAGGTTCTCATCATGCTAACCGATCATCATTGCCGTCATCATCATCATCATCCCAGCAGGCTTGTCATCATCTTCAAAATAGGACACCATCAAGATCGCCATTTCATCATCTACATGTCTCATCCTCACATCTATCATTATATTGTAGCCATTTGTGATCAAACACATGAAGATCTCTAATCCCCATGTTTTTGAGGGGGCATGTTAGGGAATTGAGATCAGATTTGAAGTATGAGCTGTCATGATAAGGGTGATTAGGAGAGATAGAGTTTGTTATGTTAGGATAGAGTTTGTTATGTTAGGATAGAGTTTGAGATGGATTAAAATAGACTACATAGAGTCCTAGATAGAGTCTAATATTTTGAGTTTGAATTGATTTGTTCTCTGTTTTAGTTTATAAATATGATGTAATTATAATACTCGTTAATGCATTATTTTCTAACCTTCTTTGAATTCTATCTCTAGCATTGGAAACCCCACAAATCTAGTGTACCCACCAGCCATTTCAAACCCACCATCGCTTTGTCTACGAGCAACAGATCTGAAACGCCCCCTATGCGTTAGTGAAGCCTATAATCAAAAGTTTCTCCTAATGGTCCCAATGTCAAGCCGGTAATCAGCTAAAATATTTCTTGGGGTTGTGGGTTTTGGTCGTCCCACTGGTCATCTTCCATTGGTGTTGAAACTAAAGACTAATGCCACAAAAGTGCATTATGGTTATGGTAGAATTGTTTTGCACAAACTAAAAAGAGCATTTTCAATGATAAAAGGGTAAATTAGGAATTTTTAGAAAATATAACAGTTACGTGATGTCACATGTGAACAGTTTATGATAGAGCATTAACGGTAAGGGAGGTTTTAGGCAATTGTCAAAAACAATAGGGGTGCTGCAAGACAATAATTAAACAGTAAGGGTATAGTTAGTCAATTAGCTAAACAATAGGGGTTGTTTAAGAAATTTTCCCTTTTTATAATGGGGTAGGGGGTAATTTTGTAAATTCAATAAAATCTAAGGGTATTTTGGTAATTTTAGGAAATTTGGTCAAATCGGGTTTAAGGGGGTCAAACCGGGATTCTAATCCAATGGTGGGTGTTTCGGGTAAAAAATCGGAGGGTTGAAATGTGTTTGAGCACAGAGAGAGGTTTTGCAAGTGTGGATAGATGAGATTGACCGAAATAGAATCTTTTAGATGAATAGGTAATGAGAGATATTTTTGGTTAAAATTTTGTGGGGAGGGACTTTTAGTCATTTTGGATTGATTGGTAATGTTGGATTAGCCCAAATAGGCCTAGATCGGTCAAATCCGAAGGGTGAGTGATTTGGTCAATTAAGAGCTTCAAAATGGAATCTTTGTGTGATGGAAGAAGGTTAAAAGAAATTTCACAAGGTAAGGTTTCTGAGCATTTTGGGTAGATTGGTAAGGTCAGATTGACCCAACTGGGCCTAGATCAGACAAATTTAGGATTTAGTCAATCTGGAACCTTGAAATGAAATCTTTTTAAATGAGAGGACAAATTAGGGTGGTTTTGGTTGAAATTTTTACAAGGTGAGGTTTATGGGCATTTCGTATTGAATGATGGGGTCAGATTGGCCCAATTGGGCCCGGATTAAAAAAAAATTGAATTTGATCAATTTGGAGTCTTAAAATGAAATCTTTTTAGATGTGAGAACAAACATATGTGTTTTGGATTGAATTTTGGTAGGTAAGCATTTTGAGATGTTCAGGATATGATGGTAATGTCTAATTGGTTCTAGAGGGTCACAATTGTGGGAATTTAGGTTAACAAGTGGATCCATATGTTCTAGAGGGTCAAAATTTCCACCCTACTTATGTACATGCACATTTTATCTCCTCTACCAAGTTCCATATGTTTGTTGATGGCTATTTCATAAATGAGACTGAGATGGTAGGGACTAGCTTTACCACCTTAATTGCTGACCAATAATCTGTTTTTTCAGGGAGCTATAGAATCACAACCACAAACCCCCTTCAAGTTGAATGGTGAGCCTGGTTACTAAAATCTCTTTCTATCGTTTTTGACTCAAAATGCTTAATAAATAGTTTTTATTTGGAAGGAGAATAATTGGCTATCAAGTCGATCAAGGATTATCCAATTACTTTCCTTTCTCGATCTCATATGTATAAATCATATAAGTAGAAATATGAATTAGGCTACCCATGATCTAGCTTATAATGCTTGTAAATTTAACAAAATAGTATGTCAGTATGGCAGTCAATATATGCCATGTACTGTTGAATATATTGAATGAATGCTTTTTGAGTTCTCTTTGGCAACGAAAAAAAAAACTGAACCAGGTGCTACATTTGTATTTGGTTCAGATTTGCATTACAAACAAACATAGTCTTAGAAACCAGAACCAAATACTAGGGGGTGAGTAAATAGGTAGGTTTTACCCAGAATCGAATGGAGCTGACCTTCAACCGGTTTTGAACCAACCTTACCCAATCTATTATAAGGTCTAAGGGTTTACCCTACCCAAAACGACCCAATGAATCAGCCTTGGTAGGCCTTGGTAGTGAAGGGATGAGAGATCCATCCTATGGACGCCCAAAGATTGCGGAATAAGGGGCGAATTTCAAAATTTTTATCTCTCCCTTCAACTGGGAATCGTATTCCCTATTTAGAAAATCATATTTTCAAGGATCAATCTTGAACCATAAACTGAACCAGATCTGAACCAAAAGGAGTGGGAGAGGATAATACCTGATACGGAGAAATACTATCTCCCAATGGAGGTGTTCACGCCCAAGGAATGATCCAAAATCTGCTCCCTCTGAAGATGGCGCAGTGAAGGATGGAGCAGAATCAGCAATGTTCTTCAAAAGAACTTGACCCTTCGCAAGAATCAACTGGACGGCTTGTGAGTACAGCTCCAATCAATCTTTTCCCAAAAGATTGAAATCAAGATCCAATCTTGATTGCTCCCAACAACTGGAGATCGAACTGAAGGAATGGCAATGGCAGGAAGGTGGCGGCAGAAGAGAATTCACAGTATGCAGGAAATCTCTTAATCTCTCTTTCTTAAAGAGAAGAATGCTATTGATGTTATTGTGTTTTTCAAGGCTGCCGCCCCCTTCCCCTTTTATAATCTTAAAGGGATCAGCTCCTAATCAGATTAGGAGTTGCTAATCCAAATCATATTTGGGTTAGAAGTCCCTTAGTGATAAGGGATAATCCTTATCTTATCTGCAGATCAGATCAGCTGTCTCCTAATCTAATTAGGAGGTTTCCATATCTAAATCTTATTTAGATCTTGGACTCTCTGAGTGGATAGGGTCTAAGCCCAATCCTTTTAGCTGACCCACTTCAGAATTCGCCCCCTTTAGATGACTGATCAAATCAGCCCAGTTCGAAATGGGCTTAAGGCCCATTTAAGGTTATGTACTCAAAAACCTTCCAAATTGCTGCCCAGTTGGGCTTCCTTGTATGGCATGGGACCCGAGCATTGATCTACACATCAGCCACATGGGTTCAGCCCAGCCTTTGTTACAAGGCCTGGCCGAATGCACTGTTGAAGACAGTGTACCCCCTGAAACCCATCAAATGAGCTCTATGGGCCCAACACTTACACTAAGTGGTCCCTGGGCCAAGCCACCTTGTAACACCTAGGGACTGTGGGCAGATGCAAGATTAGCCCATCAGGTGTTATCCTCAATGGTCTTACACTTAACATCTCAGCCCATAATGATCATACACTGCCCGACAAGAGAGGACCTCTCCCTCGGCTGCAAGGAACAGTGTTGCACTCTCCACTCATATGGATCCCGGGAATTAAAACCTTCTTGCAAACATTTTAGAAACCATATATACTTTTATATCTTATATAAAATATATTTTGCAAAACAAATCTCAACGGTTGAAATCAGCTGCCGGCAGTCTTGGTTTCCATCAGTGAGAGTGCATCCCCGATCATTACCTTTGTCCGACAAAGGGGCTGATCCTGTCACTATGATCACCCACTCAGATGAATTCTCAGACTATCCCAACATGCCCAGGTTTTGACCCCCGCTAGGGATCTCACTGATTGGTACATCAAAGATAGCCCAATCCGACACCTAGTGCAGTATCATAATCGAGTCTAGGGGTCGGGTGTAACTTTCCAGTTTTGCCCATCAATCTCCAAGGTCCAGGGCAATACTGGAAATCTGGTCCAGTTCAAAGATTCAATTAATCCTACACTGTATGTGCCTAGGGTCTCACCCTAGCAGTTGAGACAGGCCACCCCAACCGACTTGGTGGCACCACAGTGTCAGCCTTGTCAGGATAGGTCTCCCCAGACCGACCCACTGGCTATGAACATTCTAAACTAACACGAGTCTCATTAAGTGTCCAGTTTAAGGGTATTACACAGAAACATACCAAAGGAACATGAATCAAATATGTATCTTTATTCATTTACAATAAACTCATAAAGTACATCATTCTGATTGAAGCTAAGGGCATACAAAACTGTCTAACAGGTAGAACCAAATTTGCCTTGAAATAAACCCCTAAAATATTTTGAAGGATGTGAAGATTTCAACCCAAGCACTCATAACTACAAAAGCCATGATCTCACTTGACCATTGAGTTACTTAAGTGATTTGGTAATTTGTTTTCATTTTAATATTTGAATGTGTATATAAATAATGTAAAAGGTAATATTTACAAAATTTAAATTATAATGATAAATTTTGAACCATATATTAATATAGTATGATAATCTATATATTAAATTACTCAATTTAATCAATAAAGATGATATAAGTTTTAAACTATATATTATCATTATTGAGAATCAAGTTTTTAAAGGACAAATTTCATTTTTGTTTTCTTTGAAGTGGAGAGTAAACAAAGAATAGGTTCCACAGGTAAACCCCGGAACTGACCCAAGAATCACCAAGGCCAGAACCGACCTTCATAAGGTAGGTTCCGGTTCCAAAAGGCTTGGAACCGACCCCTAAGGATAGGTTTCAGGTTCTGCTATGGAACCGAGCCAAACCAACCCATGTTTACCCGTGCCAAATACACAAATGGATTTCATGATTGCCTTAAAAATCTATTGGTGATCCCAATTTCTAGCAACCATGAGTGTTTTGAATTGTCTAATCTAATAATTAAACTACGGGTCTCTTTGGTTCGTGGTCAGAATCGAAATTGGAACTGAAATCCCTCGAAATTGGAATTGAAATGATCTATTCCTATGATCTGTTTGGTTCAAACACAAATTGGAAGGGGAATTGGAATCAGATGAAACGGGATCTCATTTCAGGGAGAGGAGGGAATGGCCATTCCCTCAAATGGGGAATGTCATTCCACTAGAATGGGATGGAAATGGAGTTCCAATTCCGCCCAATCAAACAATTGGTCATTCCAATTCCGATTCCAAACCCCTATTCCCACGAACCACACGGGCCCTACTTTGTTACTCCCTTTCAAACTGGTCTGAGAAGCTAACTTGTCCAAGAAGATGAAAAGTATCCTCGGAAACAGTTTGGAATAAATATCAGCATTTGATGATGAGTAACATATATACCATGTGAGTGATCAAGGACCCAATAGCTACCTTATCAAAAACGAAATGGTAGCCAAGCTCTGTCTGAGCATGGAATATGGGATACATCGTTAGGGAAGTGCAAATTGCAAACATTCAATAATACTTGTTCCATAATTGAGGCCCACAATCACCAACTGATGATGGCTCTATTAGTAAGTTCCCTAGCTAGTAATAGCATAAACTTGAGATCAAATTCCATTACTACCGGGGTTGGGGATTATGTGCTTTGGGGACGGGCTATTCCCCCATCGTGTAGCCCCAAAAGAAAAAAAAAAAAAAAAAAAAAAAAAAAGGCCCACAGTCATGGTTAAACTCAATTTTTATTATTTTTTACTTATATGAGTATTAACATTTTTACAAAATCACTTTGATGCTCTATTTTTTATTATTTTTTACTTATATGAGTATTAACATTTCTATGACCATTAATAAAAATGAGAATGGTCATTCTCGTTTCGTCAAACACCCTGATTTTGTTACCAATTTTATCCTTCAAATCCAAAGTTATTTCGAGTATATAGACAGTAAGAAAGAATGTGTATATAAAAATGAAAAAAAAAATAATGCATGATGGTTTGGACACTCGTTACAAACCACTGCATGTTTTGGACATTTGTGATAGACCAAATGTTAAGTGTTCTCCAATTCTTTTTTGGACGAAAATGAGAGACTTACCAACAAAACTAAGAAAATTTAACATGGGATACATGCCCCAATACCCAAAACATTTTCAATGTCGTCAATTTCTTAACGGCAAAGGTCATTATCAAGTTAACCATCAACTTTGTTTGATTTACTAATTGGAGGTTCATATTTTGTTCTTTGGTTCTTTCTATTTTCAGTAATCTTTGGCTTTCTTAGTGGATTGATCAAGACAACCTTTCTGATTCAAAAAAAATGGAGGGGTAGAGGATGCCAGAATTAAGTGATTATTTAACCAATTAGTAAAAGAGGTAAGTCTGTTCTATAAATCAATTTCCTTTGAATTATAATCTTACTAGCGGAGGAGCAAATGTGTTGCAGGGCAAAACATGATTGTAAGTGGCTTGTCATAGCTAAATTATTATATAGGAAAAAAATTGCGAAAGGTAAATTTTTTAATTAAAAGTTTATTGGAAAAAGGATCTATTTAAAATAAATATAAAAAATGGATAATAATATATTTAATTTAATAAAATAAATCAATAAATAAATAAACAATCACATCCATGAGCAATAGAGAGAAAGAGGGAAAAATGACTTTTGTCATTGTATTTTTTGTTTTATATAGTGGAATAATTGTAAATAGTTAAATAATAATAATAAATTTATAAAATAAATGATATAAATAGACAATCATGTGAGAGAGTATATATATATATATATATATAAACACACGATTCTTTGTCTTACTTTGCTAGAAATTATAATTTGTTAGATTATTAAATTATTAACCAATTAAATAATTTAGTAAAATAAGTAAGTAAATAAAAAACTTATGTATTACCAACGCAAGATTGGTAAAGGCTAGCTATCCAAAATTATTTAATTAATTAATTTAGCATTGTTAATGGGTCAAGCTGAACTACTGGGCTACCGAGCTCATGAATAGGCTTAGCCCAATTCGTGGCCTGTCCTGGCCTAAGACTTGGCCTATGGACCAGCTTGGCCCGTAGCATTGCACGGGCCCATGCGGGCTCGAGCTAAAATAAAATTTTCTGATCTTATTTATTTTTGTCTATTTTTTAAATTTATCTTAAATTTGTCATTATTTTTTTCAAAGTTTTTAAAAAACATGGCTTAGCCCAGCTCGTGGCTTGGCTTGCGGACCAGCCTGGATTGGGCTTAGGCCGTATATTGTATACAACAATTATATAATATATTAATATATAATTTTATTTTCAATTTTATTATATTATTTCATTTTATTATTGCATATATAAACAATTGTACACATCAAAATTCATATAAAATAAAATTTTACGATATTTTTTTAATTTTTTGGTCTATTTATTTTAATTTATGTTAAAATTTTCATTATTTTTTTCAAAATTTTTTAAAAAACATGGCTTAGCCTGGTTCATGGCCCGACGTGGCCAAAGACTTGGCCCATAGCATGGCATTGGCCTACGCGGGCTCAGTCATATACTATATACAATAATTATATAATATATAATTTTATTTTCAATTTTATTATATTATTTCATTTTATTATTGCATGTATAAACAATTGTATACATCAAAATTCATATAAAATAAAATTTTAAGATCTTTTTTAATTTTTAATTTATGTTAACCTTTTCATTATTTTTTTTCAAAACTTTTAAAAAGCATGGATTAGTCTGGTTCGTGGCCCGGCCTGGCCTAAGACTTGGCTCACGAACCAGCCTGGCTCACAGAACGACATAGGCCTGCGTGGGCTCAGACCGAGGGCTATGTTGGGCCGACCCCTAAAGTATCCCAAGGGAGGGAAGCATGGCCCAACATAACCCAATTGTAAATAAAATGAGAGATAAAGGCGATTTTTAACAAATATGAAAAAGGTAGAAGTTTAGTATCATCATTGTAAATAGTTAGTAGTGGCACCATGGTAAAGGAGAAAGGACATGTTATGAATGTTTTTTTGTTTTATTCAATGGCATCATTTTAATTAATTAAATTTGTAATGGTAATGGTTAAAGCATGAAAAGTGAAAGATTATAAGATTATAAAACTTCATTTAGGTTATATAAAAAAAGATTCCATTTAGCAAAAGCACAACAATCGGTTGTACAACCTTTTGCTTTTAGGTTATATATATAGATTTAAAAAAAAAAGTTACATCTTCATGAACCAGTTGACGATGGTGAAAGATCAATATTTTTTTATGAACCAGTTGACGATGGTGAAAGATCAATATTTTTTATGAACCAGTTGCAGCTAAGTGGGTTTTCTTCTGGGCAAAGGCTTCTCACCGTTATTGTGCTATATATGCTGGGTTTGGAAGTCGCTTAAAGCAAAATACGTTCAGAGGGTCTTGGATGTCAAAAGGCTAGGTCATTTGAATTCTTAAGTCCCCCCTTCTTTTAATTTCATTACTTGTCTCAGACTTTAAAATTACAAATTTTTTTGTTTAAACCACTTCTTGAGTTATGGCATTGAAACATTATAAGGGATGGTTTTTTGTTCTTTTTTTTTATAGAATAGTAATATTTTAGAGATTATTTGCATCGATTACAAGTATGTATGCTTATTTCGTCTCTCTCTCTCTCTCCATGTAGAGTCCAATAACAACCAAATCGAATTATTTTGCATGTAAAATCTACGTACTCCACTAATTAAAAAAATGGAGTAATTGTCAAATACTTGGTTTTAAAAATAATTAAAAATGAATTATAATTATTTATCATTAATTATTCATTTTACCCTGTTATAATTATTTACTATTAATTATTCTTTTTATCTTGTTATTATTATTTACTATTAATTATTCCTTTTACCATGTGCATCGGACAGGCCTTTTACTAGTGAATCTATTAAATATGGCTACTCTAAATATTCATGTATCAGTGGTCCTACAAACTGATCTTTTATATATCTTAAGATAGGCAGCCATTCAACGCAATATTTGAACCTTGCCAACAATTGAACGTATTACTAAAAGTCTAAAAGCATATGCAGCAATAACATTCTAGTACACATCCAAACACACAAAACTTTGCAAATGGAACAACTCTAGTATAATCAATTGAATATCAGAGTATGGAATTGCCAATGAAAATGGAGCTAAATAGACCCCTGTACAAATCAATCTTGTTTGTACATAGAGTGACCAAAATACAGTGAGCCTCATTTGAAAGAATAGTTTTCCTTCTGTAAATATCCTAGCATGCTCCCAAATCCAGAAAGAATACAATTCTGGAACATTCATTCTTATAGCAAAATGTAAGCTGGATCAAAACAACACTTACCAGTTGAAAGAGATTTCAAACTGTTAGGGACCCTAGATCCCAGCTACCAACTTTTAGTGCCTTATCAAGAAATGATGGGCATGGATAGACCAAATGGAGATTATATGGAATTGCATTGTTTCTCTATCTCAAATGTCAAAACTGCCAATTGATGCTTCTTTCAAGTTAGCTAGCTCAACCTTGGCTTTCTTTTGTGGCAAAACTTGAACCGATCTCCCACAAAGATTGATCAAAAGCCCCATCATCCCAATAAATTAGAGTAGAGTATTCCAAATAGCTCCTTTACCTTCACCACATCTAGAATGAACATTCTTGATCTTCTCCACTGATTTGCAAATACCACTGCAGCTCCAATCGAATGATGCAACACAAACATTGCCCGCCTGCGCCTTCCACTCACAATCTATAGAACGGAAATGAATTGGAAAATGAAAGATATCAAGAAGGGAGCCACAAAAATCCACAATAATAGAAGGTAGCTCTGAAAAATCCTACCTGGTGGAGTCCCACAACACATATTGCGTTCATCAATGTGCTCAACTTCAAGACCAATAAACCAAGCACCAAGTGATACATCTTCATTTGCATACTTGTGCAGTATGGGCCTGTAATCACACAGTCAAACAGTTAAGACTTTTAATTCATTCTAGAAGAAAGGGCCAAATACCAATTTACCATATAACAGGAAATATCTATTTTAACTAACAAAATCATACTACGTGATAACTGCATATTAGAACAAGGTGGACCTTTAGCAACCATGTTAAGGTAAACTACTAATAGTTATTGTTTATATCACATTCAAACATGAGATAACTGTGGAACCCATGGAATCCAACAATATAGAACCCAATTAGATTTAAACAGGAGAACTAAATAAGGAAAAACCAACTCTTACTGGTTGATTGATATGTATGTGGCCAGATCCTTTGAGATTGCATAGATTTGCCCTGTTGCATGCCGAAAGTATTTATTTCCCTCCTCTCCAAACTTCCAGTATTCGGGTTCATGATACTTAACATTCCTAAAAAATTAAATAAAAGGAAAAAAACAATGGAAATATTGCATAACTACATGACCTCAGAAGGCAAAATTGAATAATAAATTTAAGTTCCAGCAGAATTACTTCTGATAAAGAACGGGTCCAGATTTCATACATCCCATGTAGACTCTAGGCTTTGAACGGTGGCGGGCAAGAGTTGTAGCTAGCATGCCTGCAATTCTCAAAAGTTGTAGAACTGAAATTTTGTAACTATAAACAAAGTAAATGTCTCAAATTACATAAATATGGCTTAAAACAGAGGAAAAGTAGAAATAGTACATACCCAAATTAACATGGACATCATCATCCACTTTGACATAGAATTCTGCATCCCATTTTGCAACAGCAGTGGAGAAGAAAGTTTTTGTCTTTGCAGAGAGTTCATGGTAACCTTCAACATGTTCCTACAGGACAATAGAACAAGATTCAGAGCTTCTGACAAATTCAGTATTTGTATAGAAAGTTAATGAGTCCTTTCTTTTACCAGCCTAAGAAAGTCATTATGGATGGAATCTTCAGAATCAATGGCCCGATCTAAAATGCTGTTGGTTGTTGCACTATAGCAAAAAAATGTAGGTATTAGTCAGGTTAGGTCACATTTTAATTGACCATCTAAATTCTTGTTAACAACTTTGCCATATAAAAGGCCAAGAAATGAGAATGTGAGACCAAGACGGTGAGATATTAACTGAACTCTTAAAAGAAAATAAAGTCATGGTAACAAAGACAAAATAAAACAAGCACATGAAAAATGGAAAACAATTATCTAGAAACAGTAACAGCTAGTTATTTACCATCAAAGATTTGACCTTTTAGTAACTAGGATAGCCAAGTTCTATTTCATCCAAAATTGAAGTTTTAATATTGCATTTCCGGGATTCTTTTCCTTTCAAGTTTAAAAATAAAAGAAGGGGTTGGAAACTTCAGCCAACATTGTATCTAATTGCATCACCGAAGTTAAACCTTATGCAGGGATGAAAAAGCTGAGAAGCAAAGAAGGTTTTTAGGCTACTTTCTCCATTACAAGAAAGGGCTAAGGGGGTGTCTAAGATTGGTTGTCACATCTTTCTTAACATTTTATATATTTCTAATTCAGTAATTTTCCAAACCCTAAAGAATACCATATTGTCCCCGTTGAGACATGTTATCCAACCTTCAAAACTCAAAGCATTTACTTATCCTTTATCCAAGAAAAGAGAAAGCTCAGTTTCCACCAAAGCATATGACATTCCTCCATGACTAGCATGCCAGCTACCTGGTTCACACCATTATCATAATCACCTCATTTTGGCTTTTTGCAGGCATTCCTTACAATCAAGAAAGCTTTCTTTTGTTGCTAAAGACTAACCATGCCCACCATAGAACCATGACATTTGATTTACTGTCTTTCAGGCTGAAAACCGTTGGCATTTTGTGGTTCATACATCACATAATAGCCCCCACAAAATCTCTTTCTTGATCTAACATGAGGCAAAAGTTTATTATCTGCCTTGGGTGAAACCTTGGAAGGACTTCAACTCATTCTTGTATGATTAATGCTTTTCTGGATATTGGGTCTATTACTTTAAAGGTTTCTTTAAAAGAAAAAATAAAGGAGGGTCAAATTAGAAACTGGTTGAGCAATTTGGCAGGAATTTTTCCTCTTTTGATTCACGGTAATGTTTGGAAAAGATTATAAATTTTTCTTATCATATCATTATATACCTGATATCTTAACTCAGACCTTCATCTTGGTTTACCAGTGACCTCTCCCCCTTCTGCACGTTTTTCCTGCAAAAGTCAACAGAATCCCCCCCCCCGCCCCGCCCTCATCAAGCTTATACGTCCACTCACATTCATTTACAACATTTGGCTAAGCTAACCTCCAATCCCCCAAGAGTTGAGAAAGACATCAACACCTCAAGCTCATTAGGAGCTAGAGCCAAGACAAGCCCCCAAACCAGGGAGGTGAGCTCAAATTAAGCTGACCACAACTAAGACGCTTTGATATCCAGATATGCCATCATTCTAAAATTTCCTTTAGTTTAATGCATTTTAAAGATGATATGATGTTGTCACTGTCAATAACTGTATTCATGAAAGATTTCCAAATACTTGTTTAGGTAAAAAGTGATAATGGGGCAGAAAGAACAACCCCCCATTTGAAAGAGAGAAACCAATATAAGAACATCAACTACCACATTTATGTTGTTCACCACAGACTCCAAATTCCAAAATCTTGGTCCTATCACTTTAAAAGGATCTCTAGCATCCATAACTAAAGTAGATCTTTGTTACATACAAGGTTCAAAGTATCGGAAATGTCAAGTGTATCGGAAAGGCAAATTTAAGAGACGTATCGGGATATGCCTTCGATACACATGCGTATCGGAGAAAAACTAAGATGCGCATAAATATACTTGGAAACACTATAAATACTTTAATAAATCATAAAAATACATCAACAACACTAAGTATAAGACCTCAATGAGGTGTATATATATTAAATTAATATATTTTAATGGTTTTATGAAAAAATGTATTATAGTTAATTATAATTTCATTAAAAACCCTATACTTAACAATAATTTATAAATTATAATTCTTAAGTTTTAATATTTTATGGGATGGGAAAAATCCAACTCTCCTATCCAACCATAAAACATGCATTGACAGAACTTCTATGTGAAAATATAATTAATAAGTATTTATCATTTAAATAATTATTATTTATTATTTATTTCCAAAAATTATAAAAAATAAATAAACATTATATAATATATTCAAAAAATAGTTATTAAAGAAGAAATTTCAACTGCATTGTAGATATGATAGGTCATCCATAGAATTATAATATATTCAATCATTGTGATCAAATGATAAAATATAATTAATTATTTATTTATTTTTTATTTCTAAAAATATAAAAATAAAAAATAATTATTAAAGAAGAAATTTCAATTGGTTTATGGATATGATAGATCATCCATAGAATTATAATAAATTCAATTGTTGTAATTAAATGATAAAATATAATTATTTATTATTTATTTTTTAATTCTAAAAATATAAAAAATCAAAAAAAATTAAAGAAGAAATTTCAATTGCTCTAAGGATATGATAGATAAATACATAGATCTAAAACATACTTAGTCTTTATAAGCAAAGAAATTTTGATATCATAAAATTGAAATGTAAATCAACATAAATTTAAACATTCAAGAAAAAAAAGAAACCACAAGATATTATAAAAAAATTGAAAAAAATTACCTATTTTTGCCATATTTTTTCAAAATTTAAAAAATCTTAAAAATAATAACAATTTGCACTTGTTTCTTGCAAACTTTTGCAAATCTTGCACTCAAGGAATGAAGTTTGGAGTTTTAGAGTCGTTTGGGGGTGAAAGAAGGCTTATTTCGGGGAAAAGAAGCTTGCTTTCCCCCTTTAATATTTTTTTTAGTTTTTGGCTATCTTTTACGCCGATACACCCCTGATACACCCCGATACGGTTCCGATACACATGAAAAAAGATGAAACATCTGATTTCCATGTGTATCTCGTATCTGTTTTTCAAAGATATGATACGATACGCCCCGTATTGGGTGTATCGTATCAAAATTTTAAACCTTAGTTACATACAAAAAGTATGAAGATATGAGCCATTTTGTAACTCCCTGCTCTATCTTAATGAACCAACGATACCTTGATTTAAATGTCATGAAACCATCAGAACCAAATATATAATACTCTATATTCAAATTAGCTCCATAACTACATCCAACAAGGAACTGGCCAGGTTTACAAACGTTATTTACTTTTTGAAGCTCTGATCTCATTTTCATATAACCTATCAGTCTATTCCCAATATAGATGTTGCAATGAATGAATATAACTTTATTGATTTTTCTGACAAATATGAATAGATAGAACTTTATTCATATACCTCGTTCATTGCATGGGTATGAACAACACTACAGAAATAGTGAACTATTGATTAAAACTGCCTTCTGATACTATCATGGTGAAGTGTCTTTACATGCTTGGTTGAATGACTTAGAAAAACCATGTTATCATTTTAGTTTAGCACATGATCAAACATCAGCATACATTCTTTGAAAGAAATATGTAATAGATGAGCTCCCAATGGTCAGTTGCAAATGGACTAACAATTTATGTCCAGTAAGAAAGAAATAAAAATCACCAGTGTGCTCTGGCTCTTAAAGTTGAGTTCTTGATAGAAGCCTGGTGCAATTCAAAGAAAGGATGTACCTGTGCCCAATCATGAACCTGATAACAATTCCCTTCTCTTTCTCTAGTCGTCGGAGCTTTGCACCTAGTTAATCACAACAACGAAATTACAAAAATTATAAAGATAATCATCACTGAATCCGAATGCTACTTAACAAAACCAATGTTTGATTTTCATATGAGTATATAGAAAGGATTTAAGAATAATACCTTGAGGCATCCAGGTCAGTCGGACAGAATCTCGCCTCTTTCTGCTACTGAATGCAGTGTTTATACCAATAACCATAAACACCTTCTTTCTTGGTGGGATATCATGAAAAGATGATAACTGTGAAGGAGAATGATCAGGATTCCCTAGCTCCTGAGCACTTCTGGCCGCAGCTAGCTCCATTTGAAGCGTCGAAATTGTCTTGTCCAATGACCTACCCGGCCACAAAAGATCCATTTAAGGAACCAAATGATCAACTGAATTCATAAACAAGTAAGCATCTAAATCATGTAGAATTACTAATGCAATTCGATACTAACTTAATTGCTTCCTGGGTTCTAAAAACCTCCCCCATAAGATCCTTATCTTCTCCACGCTTCTGATAAAAAGAAAACAGAAACCAGCATATTTAAGGCATGAAGCTAGTAGAGAAAACAACAAGTCCAATATCTAAATGAGATATCCAATTTTAGATAACATACAGACCCGCCTGAACATGCAGTTATCGGAGATGATTCGCAAATCTTCTTCATATCGTTCCCTTGATATCATTTGACCGTATGATTCTGGAGTAGACCACACCCTGGAGAAACACAATTTCATTGCATTCTCGATCAACAATTGATGATCCCTTAGCATTAATACCCTTTTTACAATTAATCCACCAAGAAAAAAATCCCCCAGAAACCCATCAAAGCAAAACATTTCTAATTCCAAAGAAATCCAGATTTATACGAGATCAACATAAAAATAAAATAAAGTTTTTCTATTGCGAAGTTGCAAACCCCAAAACTAACGATGACCCTTGGAGTCATAGAGAGGAGAACCTGTTTGTGAAGAACATTCCAAACGCAAAGCTGGATATGCAGAGAATGACAATCCACTTCCCTGAAAATTTCTCATTTCGGTTCTTCATATTCATTTAATAAAGAATCAAAACTAAAAAGGAAAAAATAAAATAAAATAACTTTTGTTTCAAACGTTCTTCTCTCTCTCTTTCTCTCTCTAAGGAAGAAGAATGAAAAGAGCTGATTTGAATTAGAAAGACCAGATTTTGAATAGAAAGAAGATAAGAGAGAGAGAGAGAGAGAGAGAGAGAGTCAGGAATAACGATGACGAGGAGAAGAAAAATGCGAAGAGCTGGTTTTTTCTGCGAGTTAGGCCGTCAAAGTTACGATTATTCGGGGCCTTTCGACCGCTTCAGACTTTGGAGCTCAGACCCTTTGTCCCGTTAGTCACGCTCTCTCTCTCCTACTGCCAATATAGGAGTCTCCCTAGGACCATTTAATGGCTTGACACGTGGCACACTTCTAATATAACCTGGCCACCTGGGAGACTGGAACTGATCACCTTCCCTTAATCCTAATTCAGAGAGTCAACCGATTCAGAGGGTCAACAGGTCAAGGTCAAGTCCAAACGGACCAAACCAACAGCCTAATTATGATTTGGAAGATTTAGGAAGGATTAATTGTCGTTATTAATATTTAATCACAATTAATTAATAATGGCTTTTGGACGCTAGTGTGGTAACCTGCGGTATGTTATTCTTAAAAAAAAAAAAAACAAAAACCTGCGGTATGTTAATAACAGCGCACAAATCAAAACCGTTGGATACACGGTCAGACCAAGATGCTCCCAATAGACGGTGGGATGCAATGTGAGGTCGGTATGAAGAGTGGCTCAGTTGGGAAGGAGTACAAATACAAATATGTACAGTGCTCTACAAGTTTGTATTTGTACTCCTTACAAACTGAGCCTGATGACAATTGCAATTAAGAATAGATGATTTTTTGGTAGAATTAAGAATAGATG
Source organism: Nelumbo nucifera (assembly GCF_055504915.1). Lineage (NCBI taxonomy): Eukaryota > Viridiplantae > Streptophyta > Magnoliopsida > Proteales > Nelumbonaceae > Nelumbo > Nelumbo nucifera. Next base: position 32,965,270 of record NC_142649.1, read on the forward strand.
ATTAAGAACCTGTTTGGACTTATCAAAACTGAATAAAAATTGACCTTGAACAGTCACTAAGGCTGTGTTTGGCATGCTTTCGATTAATTTTATGAATTTCTACATAAAAGAATAACATCGCTAAAATTATGGGGGTGTTCTAGAAGGTGAATTGTTTTTCTTGAAAACAAATCAAATTCATCTTGTTTGAAAATAGATTGTTTCTTAACAGAAGCACAAAAAAACATGTTTTTGGTTGTGTGTTTGTGTGATGTTTTGTTTTCAAAACTGAAACCAAAAACATGTTCTTGAATCTGGTTTCAAAAACATGTTTCCATCTGATTGTTTAACATCATGTTCCATAAATCATATAATTTTTATACTAGAAAATTTGTTTTCGTTTTAAAAACCAATATTTTGTTGGTTGCAAGAACACGTATTGTTTTTTGAAATAAAACTAACTGGTTTTTCTCTTTGAAAACAAAAACAGAGTTCAAGAACATGTTTTTTTTGCTGATGTGGCAATTCCAAAAACAAATGGAAACAAAAATATTCATGTTGTAGAAGGTTCCCTGTATCATTTTGAAAAACAAAACCATACACATTATTGGCAAACACCCATTGTTTAAGAACAAAAACATTAGTTGTTCTTCTTTTTTGCAACACTAGAAACCTTCCAATGAAGAATTTAAATAAAATAGGGTATCCCTTTTGAGTATAGTTAGATAATGGGTAGGGATGACAATTTTCCCCATGTCCACCAAGTGCTTGACCTCCCTGACCCAATGGGTTGGAGACGGAGATTGCTTTGTCTTGTCAGGATGGGGATGGGAATAAATAGGGAAGCCCAACCAAGGTGTATAAAAAAAATTATACTAATATATAAATAGAAAAGTTATATATTTTTATAGTAGACTAAAATTAAATAAAAATTTTAATTTGTAAAAAATCATAATTTTATAATTAACATGGGTAAGTCTATCTTCGTTTCCAAGCCCAAACAAATATCATTATGCTTGGGGTGTGAGTTGGGTTGGGTTAGGCAACCTTAAAAACTATAAATACATTATTAAAATATAGCCCAAGATCTCTTTTTTTTATTATTCATTAGGCTACAAAATGGAGGTAGTCCATCCTCCATAGCTCCTTCGACTGCAATATTAATATTTTTTATCTAAAAATAGTTAAAAAACCAAAAATAATGCATGCATAGGTTGTGTGTGATTTGGTTCAGTCCAATTACAAATGTCACATTTCTCTTAAGGGTGCAACTTGGGTAGGTTGGGTCAAGTTGAGGATCAACCCAAAGTCCTACCTTGAGTTTGGGCATAGATTGATTTTATTATAACTATCACCTAATTTTATATATTTACTAATATTTAGCATTTTAAATATTTAAGTAAAATAAAACACTAACTAATAATATGAAACAAAAAAATTATTTGTATTAAATGATTAGTAGTAATTTATTATTTTTGTTAAAAATATTAATATAATTAACCAAAAATTATAAATTATTAAATTATTAAATTATTAAATTACTAAATTACTTTTTTAACAAATTACTAAACTAAATATTAATTAATTTAAACAACAATGCATTCATTCCTTATAATAGTCATTGGTCTTATTGTTTCACTTTCTCTTGACAAATCCTGCACATCACACGAGTCCCACTAGTAAATACATCTAACATGAGTGTCCATGACTCTTCTACTATAAAGCCCCACAGGATCAGTAGGGGTGCAATTTGGAGAGGATAAAGTTGAGGTTTTGTCAAATTTGAAAATGGCCTGGCCTGAATGTCAGCCCTATGCAATGTAAAATGCTAACTTGACAACCTGAGTTGCACCCTATGTTATGGTTTTCTATTTTTCTAATAAAGACCTTGGATATGGGACCCCAATGTCATTCAAATGGGCATGTTCTGGCATCCAATAACAACCTTTTCATATTCAAAAGTTACTAGTTAGGCCCCATGCAGGCTTTATTTATAAGAAATGTTGAAGATAGAGCTCTATGACATTTTCAATTAAGTGGTGTTCATAATTTTTTGGGGTTATATCTAGTTTATCCAATCATAGTCTAAGTTGTGCTTTAGCAAGAGTTGCCAATTTCCTATTCTCTAGATAAATTTATATTTTTCTTTTTGTATCTTAATGCTAATTTTTATTAATTTTTATTGATTTATTATTATTTTTAAGTAATATTATAATAAAAAGAAACTCTTATAACAATTCTATAAGCCACCTTTGTATTTCAACCCTAACAAAGGCCTCCCCATAGTTTTGAGAGAAAAAAGTGCAAACACCTCCTTTCCCTTGGATTTTCCATAACAAAGACATTGAATTTACCAAAATATCATTGTTAATGCATTATCATATATAATTTAAAGTTTCAACTTTACCCTCCACTACTTTATTTTGCTAGACAACTTTCAAAGAATAATTCTCCTTACTCTTCTTGAACAAAGGTAAAAAGGTTGAAGTGAAGTAAAATTAAAGCATTACATCAACATTTTTTATTTGGAACGTTGATGAAAGGAAGGTATATTTGCACCTTTTTACAAAACAATTGGGGAAACTTTTGTTAAGGTCAAAACACTAGGAAGTTTCATACAATTGTTAGAAAATCCAAGGAGGTTTCTATAGTTTTCCTTATTTTTAAATGGAATTTAATTTGATTTTAAAATAATTAAACTATATTTAAAATTAGTATTTTATATTTATTTTTTGAAATTAGTAAAAATTGAACTTATTTAAATATATTAAATTTTTATTATATTCAAATTCCTTATGAAGTTTAACTAACTATATAATTTTTTTTTATTTTTTAATGGAACTGAAGTTGGTTTTCAATTAATAAAATTTAATTATAAAACTAATAATTTTTTGATAATTTTGTATTGATTTTAAATTGTTATTTAAAAAAATTCTTTTAATTATATTAATAAAATATTTTTATCAATAAAAATAATTAATAATTATTTTCATTATGGTTAATTGATTTTTTTATTTCCAAATGGAATGTAAATGGATTATAATTTTAAATGGAAGTAAACTATTTAGCGCAATAATATATCATTGAATATCTCAATTTCAATATAATTAATCTTTACTAATAATTACTATTTAATGCAAATATATATATATATATATATATATATATATATATATATAATTGAAATGGATATATAGATAAAGTTAATGTAATGTATGCAATTTGATGGAGTAATAGAGATGAGAAAGAATTAGTGGAATGAGTTATTGAAGGAGAAAATTACTGACATAATTAATGAGAAGAAATTATTAAAAGAATTAATAGGAAAGAGAAGAGAGAGAGAGAAAGAGAGAGAGTAGTGTATTAATGAGGAGTGTTAAAAGTCTTAAAGGTGATTGGCCACTTGAGTTATTTTGTTCAATTTTAAAATTAGAAAATTCAAAGAAAAACAAAAAAAAAGATAAGTGTCTTTGAGAAGAAACCAAAAAAAAAAAAAGGATAAGTGACTTTGAGAATAAACTACAAAGCATGAAAATGCCTGCTTGGCACATTCCATTTTAATATATAGATATAGATTGGGGTCGGACCAACCAACAATGAATGAATCTCACATAGAGATAAATTGGTCCAAAGTCACTTCCGACCTTATTTATTATCCAAAAAGTAGTCGGCCTAATTAAGGTGGGCAGTGGTTATATTTTCAACCTAGATACATAGAGAATTGGTACAATCACAACCTTGTCTTCTTGGCCCTACACCTTATGTGTTCCATGGAGATCCAAGTCTTTTGGACCTTGCTAAGACAAACAAAAGCTTTTATCAAGGAAGAAACTCAAATTCTTGTCTTTGTAGACCAGCCCTAGAGAGATTCATGAAATTTACAGCATTGCACATATGCTTACCTCACCTTGACTCACCAACATTCCCCATCACCAAGGTAGTAGAATTAATCAAACAGTTCCTTTTTTGTAATCAACGCCAGCACCGGATTTTCATTTTACTACTCTAAACAATTGGGTGATGTTCATACTTGGGTTGGATTGACCTTGGGTTGTAACCATGGGTTTTAGTTGTGTAGGCTTTTATTTAAAAGAAAATGAAGAGTTGTACCTGAGTGGACCCATAATTGCTCTTACCCGCTTGCTTAAACAAAGACAAAAACACAAATACAAATGCAAACAAAAAGAGAGATGCAAGACATGCAAACAAGTACCAATGCACTAAAATGCCTAGTTGAGACTCCTAAGAGTAGTTGCTAGGGCTCTACATGCAAAGGCTTGGTTTTATTTCTATAGGCTCTTAAGGTGTGTAAGGGAACATCGGTCAGGTCAGGCTGCCCATATGTCTCAAGACAAGTCTTGCCTATGTTGTTGAGACCTCACCTCGTCTATGTAGTTCCCCCAACCTTATTTAAGCGGTGGTTAGATATACCTGAGGTGAGAGAGAAGGGTCCTCCTCTTTCTAGGACGGTTATCCCCAAGTAATCATACCAAGGACCGCCTATAATCAAGTCAGAGGGAGAAAATATAATGCAATATGGGTGATGTGTGTGCAACATGTGTGAAAGCCCAAAGTTAATTAAATAATCCTTAGAAATTGATTTTTTTAGTTAGGTCCACTTACACAATCCCCAATGAAGTTGCCATCTGTGGCTATCTGACCTAGAGGGGGACAAAACCTAGAGTTGATGGAGTCACCACCTAAATTTTTGGGAATTAGGAATTTAGGAAAACCCGAGAATTTTTCAAAAAAAAAAAAACATGTTTGTTTTCTTAGTGACTCGTTGCCCAATGGGAATGAGATTCTTAGGGTCCAAGGACAAAGGTACGGTGTGAAAAGGTGTTAGGCACCCCACATGCACCTAGTTAAACCAGCCTCTACTTCACCAATTTTCCAAGGAATACTTTTTTTTTTATTTTTGGGCTATATATCCATGCTTGGTTAATAAAATAACAATTAAAGTTGCAATTTAACAATCAACACTGGAAAATAAACTAAGGAAAAAGAAGAAATGACAATAGAAAATGGCAAGGACATTAACTAAAGAAGCAAGACAAAACAAAAATTAGCTACAAATGAATTGATTAAAAAAGGATGCTTACACATAATTGAAGAATCTAAAAAAGTAAGTTGTAGATGGTATGGTGAATGAGTAATTTCTAGATGTGTGGGTGAGATGATTGAACGTAAGAACTTAGATGTGTGAGATGGGAGATGATTTGAATGAGACTTTTTTACTAAAAAAAAAGGGAGTTAATCTACTTAATAATGCAACTATTATAAAATCTAATTAGGTCAGTGCAATAGGTATGATTAATGATCTAAGAAAAGAAAATTTGTGAAAGTTGCTAGATCCTAGAGCTAAGTAGGTCCTACTCTTGTAATCAGCTGCATTATGGGAGACTACATACTAAAAAGAGGCATGCTGTATCTATGACATTAAACACTTACCAAGTTAGGGGAGAACGACAAGAGTCTAAAGATCTAATGCATAAATAAAAAATAAATAAAACAATAAAAAACTAAGGCCCTGTTCACTTTTCGATATGTTATTTACCCGGGTAAGTGCATTTACCCATATTCTTTAATTTCTCATGTAAATAAGGTAATGACCATTTTAGTCATAAAAATCCATTATTCAAAAGGACATTTTAGTCCCATTCAAGTGTTGGTAACTTCCCCCTAAGTGGAAAAGTTTTTTACCCACCTAGGAGATAGGTATCACTATACCCAGGAAAATAAATTTTCCCTAATCCTCATATAAATCTGTAAAAAGAACATAGAATTCTTGCCATTGACCAACTTTAACCCCTCCCAAAATCCAAAAAAGAACACCCCCTAAGAGAAGAAAGATTTGAATGAAACCCAAGAAAATGCTTAGACCCGGTGAGTGAAAGCAACTAGTGATGTGATTTAGTACTAATGGACTGATATTGGAATGCATAGAGTGAAAGATAAAAATGCAACACTTCATATCAGTTCAATGCAAGTGTATTAACAAATGCATGAATTTCCAAAAAATACATTTTGGACACAACAAAACCTAGGTTGAAATGTACTTTAGAAGTCCTATTCAATGGAAAGAATAAACTATCATGCGATGGATTGGGCCTAATCCTAAACTAGAGGATTTTTTATGCAAAAGCATTTAATGTCAATCACAAAATTTTAGTTAGCATGAATAGAGAAAGCTGAAAAATGTGATGCCAGGAGAAGTAGCAAAACTAAATAAACTGATTACTAATTAAATAAAACAAATAAAACAAATAATGCTAATTGTATACCTAAGCAACTAAGTAAAACAATGTTTCACCTTTCAGATGGATGGTGGGCTATTTGACTATTCAAAACATTTCTGAATTTAAAAGATGAATTAAAGAAAAATATGCAAGCTAAAAAAAGACAACAAACACACCTCAGGGACGTTTAAAACATTTTAAGAGGCTGAAGATAAGAAGTATGTAGCCCAAATGATTTAAGAATGATGTTATTTGTTTGAGAACTTCTATTGTATCGTTCATGGCTTCAAGAGTGCTTTCAGCTTTTTTTCCTGAATAGAGACATGACCCAAGGGTGCTCTTAGGCTTCAACCGATATAGGGTCCTCTAGGGACGTTGGAAAGTGAGTGGGCATGGTCTTGGGATATGAAGGGGGTATTCTCTAGCATAATGGGGGTAGATGTTTCTCCATAAGCTAGTTTGTATGTGTTTTGAGTGTAAGAAGGGGGGTATTTATAGATTTTTTGAGATGGGAACGGAGGGTTGAGATAGGAGACAATGGAGATCAATAGATGAAGTTTAAAGGGTTTTTGGAGGGAGATTGATTGAGACAATGGGCTATCAAGACAGCTTTTGGAGAGATCATTTCAATCAATCAAGATAATGAGTGAAAGATTTTACCAATATACCTAAATTGGACATTCCAAGTTTAAGTGATTGGCTTGATTGATTGGAGGCTCCTAACTGGTCAAATCCTAGATTTTAAGATGGTTCTAGAGGCTAGGAGAAAGGTTTGGTTGTGGGATGCCCTAAGTTCGAAGTTGTAGTGAAGAGGATTCCAAACAGAAGGTCTAGATCGAGCGAAGCATCGGGTCACAAGATGAAGGAGTTAACGGTGTCGGAATTGGTACCTTTGGACTCAGAATTTCGAGCTCTATACATCTACAAGGTTGGATTCAGATTTCATTTGGTATATGGTTCAGGATCAAAAGTGATCTCAATCGAATGATCAGAATCAATTCCACCTTCAAGTCTTGAGATGAAGGGTAAATGGTGTCAGATTTGGGTGATCTTGGTATTGTCGGATCTCGGATTTCTGATGTGAAATGAGGTTTAGGATCAAAATGATCTTGATCAGAGGATTGGAATTGGTTTCAGCTTCAGGTCTTAAGATGAAGGTATAAACGGTGTTGGATTTGAGTGATATAGGTTTCATTGGATTTGGATTTATGGGATTTATGTTTTGATGTGAAATGTGGTTTATGATCAAAGTGACTCCGATCGGATGATTGAAATCGGTTTTGGCTTCAGGTCATAAGATGAAGAGATAAACAGTGTCAGATTTGAGTGATCTTGGTGTCCTTGGGTTTTGTTTTCTAGGCTCTACGTACCTACGGTCTTAGATCCTTGAGTCCCTAACTTTTTTAAAATTCCAAAAATGCCTCCAAATCGAATACAAGGTTAGTTAAAACATCCTTAAAGCATAAAATGTTGCAGAAAGACTAAAGAGCACAAAAAAAGGGGTGTCTACAAATACCATTCTCAATTGTAGTTTTCTCTCCTAATTTCTGAATATATTTCTCCCATTTGGTTGTCAGTTGCCAGGGACGGCAATGAAGCTCTATAGAGCCATTCCCATTAAACTTTTGGCCATCTCTAGCGCTGTTAATGCAATCCTGATTAACGACAATGAGATTATCGTATATAGATTTGAAGAGGTGAGGTTTAGAGGGAGGATCAATCACTTCTATACATCTTTAGTCCTCATTTTTTTCCTTCGTATTGCTGATAATGTTGCCAATTATGCATGCAGATGTGAGTTTGTCTTGTCATTTTTTCTCTTTATGTTTCTTTGAATATTAAGTCCTGGTTTAAAATGGAAGATGACAAATTGCATATTCTTTTGTGTCTTTTGTTTATTTACTTTGTCTTACTAGTTTGTGATATCAGTTGTATTTAGAATCTGTGAGGATGTGAGTTTCACTGTTTTTTATAAGTAAGTGGTAGTTTGTTCCTTTATGATTGCTTTAACCAGGAGAATGACTATGCGTGAATTGAAGAGCCTGACAAATTAATAAGTTAAAGAACAAAGATGGTCTTGCAATTTGAACATCAGTCTATGCATTCTCCAACGGTCTGAGAGGTGTGAACATCCTCTCTCATCAAACTATTCCATTGAGTTTGAAGGTGGGGGCTCTGATAGAAAAGGGGTGAGGGAGCAATCTTTCACCTTTTTGTTCAAGCCCCTACATCCAAAATGGGATTGGTATGTGAATAGGGAACATCTTTTCAAGTTGATGGAGGATGCGGGTCTCTGATTCAGATTGAAAGTACGAAGAGGAATTAGAAAAAAAAAAGAAAGAGAGAAAAAAGAGAAAATGCAATATCAAATAGAATTTGGATAAAAAATTTAAAAAAAAAAGATAGAATAGGGTAGATAAGTGACAAATCCAAAAAATAATTGATAAATAAATTAACAAATGGAATTACATCAGAAAATAACAAAAAATAAGTAAATGATAAAAAATAAATAAAATAAAAATATTTTAAAAATAAAAAGTAAGAAAAATGATAAAATATAAGAATTAAAAAAATAACAAAAAATAAAAATAAAAATAGTTTTTCCTTTTGCGTTGTCTTATTCTTGGGCTTGTTTTCTTTATTATTATTTTCCTTGATTTATCTTGATTTATGTTTATTTGAGATCATCATGTGGGCCCCACCTATTGGACCTGGGAGAGGGGTGGCTAACTCCTTCCCTCTTCCATCCAAATCTTACCCGAACTAGTGTAGTCAGTGCCTTGGGACTTGAAGTCATTACCAAACCAAAATATTTTTTATACAATTCTCAGAGGTCCCATCACCTCCATTTCCGTAACTGATGGGTGATCTAACCCAAGTGAGCTATTTTTTTACGCCCACAAACTGGTGACTCCACTAGGGAGTTCTTGGACCATAGGTGAGGCCCACATGGGGCTTGTTTGGCTTTATTGTTATTTTGTATATATGCATACTTTTATGTTGTTTATTTTAGTTATATGAATAACTGCTTATTTTCTAATGTTTATTCCATAATTGTTTATTGCATTATTTTTGTTATTGCTAATCTGTCTATTCACACTCTGCATAAATCATCTTGCGCTAGATTTACAATCCTTTTGTCCTATTAGGAGAGAGTCTAGTACACTTGGGCCATCAGGACTAGGTGACCTCAACCATGGATCTAGGTGTCACACTCAAACCTCATCACACTCCATGTGCTAGCCACCTCAGCCATGATTGCTTACTTGCATGCCCCTTGTAGGGCCTACATCAAATAATAACATAAAAAAAGGATAAAAAAGATAAAAGATAAAAATTATAAAAGGAGGAAGTATATAAAAATTAAAAGGGGAATTATAAGAAAAGGATAAAAAAAGAAAAAAAAAGAGAAAATTAAAATATATATACAAAAAATAATCACAATTCCAAAAAAATAAATTAAAAAATCAAAAAAAAAGAGGAAAAAGAAAAAAATTAAAAATTAAAGAAAAGTTTTTAAATAGGAGAAAGAAAAAAGAAGAAAGAAAAAGGAAAAAAAATGAAGAATGTATACAAATATTAGCAAAACAAAAGGCAAAAATATATAAAAACAAATTTATGAAAAATCCAAAAATATAATAAAGTGTCAAAATAAACATTAAGATAAAAAAAGAAAAAAAAACTATAATAAATAATAAACAAATATATGAAAAATAAACAAAAAACATGATAAAAATAAGAAACTCAAAAAATCAACAAAAAATAGAAATATAAAAAAAGAGAGAATCAGGAAAAGAAATAAAAATAAAAGGGAATAAGATAAAAATAACAGAAAAAAAAAGAGAAAAAGAGAAAAAGTAAAAGAAGATGAAAGAAACAAAATCATTCAAATCTGGTTTTAATGGTTGTTGGAATTGGTACCGTTGGGTTTTCTGACTTTGGGTTTTGAGAGGAAGGGGTAAATGTTGTCTAATTTAGGTACTCTTTGTGTTGTCAGATTTGGATTTTCAGGATCTACGTACCCATGGTTTTGGATTTCTGATTTGATATGAAATGAGGTTCAGGATCAAAATGGCCCCGATTGGACGATCGAAATCAATTCTAGCTTTGAGTGTTAAGATGAAGGGGTAAATGGTGTTAGATTTGGGTGATCTTGGTGTTGTCAAGTTTGGATTTTCAGGCTCTATGTACCTATGGTCTTAGATTTCTGATTTGATGTGAAATGAGGTTTAGGATCAAAATGATCCCGATCAGAATCGGTTCTAGCTTTAGGTCTTAAGATGAAGGTGTAAACGGTGTTGGATTTGGGTGATCTTGGGGTCGTTGGGTTTGGATTTTTGAGATCTATGTACCTATGGTTTTGGGTTTCTAATTTGATTTGAAGTGAGTATTAGGATCAAAATGACTCTAATTGGACAATTAAAATTGGTTCCGGCTTTGGGTCTTCAGATAAAGGGGTAAACGATGTCAGATTTAAGTGATCTTAGTGTCGTTGGGTTTGGTTTTCAGGGCTCTATGTACCTATTGTCTTGGATCCTTGAGGCCTTGACTCCTATAAAATTCCAAAAATACCCCTAGGTCGATAATGAGGTTAGATGAAACATACTTAAAGCTCAAAGTGTTGTAGAAAGACTAAGGGGTGCAAAAATGGGGTGTCTACAAGTACTATTCTCACTTGTAGTTTTCTCTCTTAATTTCTAAATATATTTCTTCCATTTGGTTGTCAGTTACTAGGGACGGCAATGAAGCTCTATGGAGTCATTCCTTGTAAGCTTTTGGCCATTTCTAGAGTTGATAATGCAATCCTGATGATCGAACAATTTAAAGACAACAATGATATTATCATATATAGATTTGAAGAGGTGAGGTTTAGATGGAGGATAAATAACTTCTATTCAACTTAAGTCCTGATTTAAAAGGAAGATGACAAATTGCATATTCTTTTGTCTTTTGTTTATTTACTTCGGTTTATTAGTTTGTAATATTTGTTGTATTTAGAATCTGTTTATATGTGGGTTTCACAGTTTTCTTTAAGTTGGTGGTGGTTTATTCCTTTATGATTGCTTTAACCGGGAGAATGAGTTCGCATGAATTGAAGAGCCAAACATATTAATAAGTTTGAACATCACTCTACGTAGTCTCCAACAGTTCGAGAGGTGTGAACTTCCTCTCTCGTCAGGCCATTCCACTGAGTCTGAAGGTTGGGGCTCTGATAGAAGAGGGGTAAGGGAGCAATCTTCCAACCTTTTGCTCCGGCCCCTGCATCCAAAAAGGGATTGGTCTATGAGTATAAAGGGAACATCCTTTCGAGCTAATGGAGGATGCAGGTCTCTGATTCGAATTGAACGTACGAAGAGGAATTAAAAAAGGAAAGATAAAAAAAAGGGAAAATGCGATGTCAAATAGAATTCTAATAAAAATAAAAAATAAAAAAGAAACAAATAAAAAAAAGAGAGATTAGGGGTGATAAATCCAATGAATAATTGATAAATAAATTAACAAATGGAATTCCATAAGAAAATAGAAAAATAAGTAAATGACAAAAGAATAAATAAAATAAAAATATTTTAAAAATAAAAAAATAGGAAAAATAATAAAAGATAAGAATTAAAAAAATAATAACAAAAAAACCAAAATAAAAATAAAAGTAGGTAAATAAAAATAGTTTTTGCTTTTGTGTTGTCTTATTCTTGGGTTTACTTTTTTTATTATTATTTTCCTTGATTTATGTTTCTTTGATATCAATATGTGGGCCCACCTATTGGACTCGGGAGAGGGGTGCCTAACTCCTTCGCTCTCCCATCCGAGTCTTACCCAGATTGGTGTAGTCAATGCCTTAGGTCTTGGAATTACTATAACTAAAATATTTTTTAAGTCATTCTCGGAGGTCCCATCACCTCCATTTTCATAACTAATGAATAGATAAAATGAACAAAGGCCATGCTATGTCATGATGCAATTATTCACAAAGCTTTGATATTTTTCTACGAGTGACTTTGGTGCCATAAAGGACTTTAGTGTCATAACAGACTTAATTTAATGCCACGAGAGACTTTGAAACATATCTAATTTAGATGATTGATTTTTAATTGAAATTTGATGATGATGTACTGATCTTTAGCTAAAATGTGGTGATTTCTACACCTACGATGTATTATGCCATAAAACAAATCAATAAAAGCCATGCTATGCCATGATGCAATTATCCATAAAACATTGATATTTTGCCGGGAGTGACTTTGATGCCATAAGGTACTTTGATGCCACGAGGTACTTTGAAACATATTTAATTCATACGAGAGATTAATGATTTTTAATTAAAACCACTCTTAAGCTTGATGAGGTAATGATGTTTAATTGAAACAGTAATGATTTCTATATTTAAGTTGTATTATGCTGCGAAGCAAAACAAATGTTATGCCATGATGCAATTATCCACAAAAATATTGATATTTTTCCGTGAAAGACTTATGTCATAGTGGACTTTAATGCCATAAGGGACATTGATGCCGCAAGAGATTTTAAAACAGTTTTAATTCATATGAGCAGTTTTTAACTGAAACATGATGAGGAGTTAACGATCTTTAACTGGAACAATACGATTTATGTATCTAGGATGTGTTAGGCCACGAAACAAATAAACAAAAAACATGATATGCCATGATATAATTATCCACAAAACATTGATATTTTGCTGCAAGGGACTTTGGTGCCATGAAGTACTTTAATGCCATAACGGACTTTATTGCCACAAGGGACTTTGTGCCATAACGGAATTTAAAATAAAATAATTCAGATGAGAGGTTAATGGTTTTTAATTTGTTTAATTGGAACATTGATTAAAGTGAAGTACTAAGGAATCTTTAAATCATTTATGGTTTCTATATCTGAGATGTGTTATTTCATTATGCAACTCAATAAAAATATGTTATTCCATAATGCAATTATAAACAAAACACTAATATTTTGCCATGAGGGACTTTGCTACTATTAAGGACTTTAATGTCGTAATGGACTTTAAAACAGAATATGGTTATCCTGATTAAACAATGATTTTTAGGTCATTGGGCGGGAGAATGATATGACTATTTGGAAGTTGGATGATTTCAAAAAACAAGATATGGTTAACACAATTCTTCATATGATGGATGACTTTCAAATAGAAATTTTAACTGATCAATCAATTAAGAAAACACGATGTATATTTTTTTGTAAATAAAATGAGGTATGATTAAAAACCTAAATACAATAAAAATGATATGCAAAATGCCACATTCAAATGATTCAAAGTAATCGATGTTAAAAAGATAGAGCTCCATTATGGAGTTTTACCAATCTTAAATAAGAAATAAAAGCAACCATTTCCTTCTTGAAAAGTAATGATCAACATATTTTAAATCTCAAAAACATCAACATTAGATATGCAATGATTGTCAATCAAAGATTCATATCGAGAAACACCCATTGGAAGGGGGGCTACCCAAGTTTGGATGAATAAAAGATGATGCAAAGGGATTGGTTGCTCAATTTCAGGAAGCGAAATCGATGATCTCTTCAAAAATTGGTATGTATAGAAATGTCAAATGAGGGATAAAGTGAATGTTCTCGAACTAGGTTAAGTGGTAATTCTGCCACACTTCAAACGATTAACCACTTCACTTTCTTTTGATATGCAATCCACTACCGCATAGTGCTTTTAACGAGAAGGTTCTTCTTTTAGACCACTTTGCCCTTGGTTTTAAATAATCACCAGGCTTGATTTCTTCTTTCCTTTTCTCTCTCCTTTTTTGGTTGTCAAGTCCTTCCTTGCCAACACCCTTAGGTTTGTCTAGTGCTAATTACCAATTTCTCACTAATCAATGAGGACTTTCGGATGCCTAGGACAAGGGTTCTGAAATAAAGGATAGAAGGCTCAAGAAACTTAAACTACAATGGGTATCAAATGCTTGAATCAAGTTAAAGGAATTCACTCAAGACTATGCTCTACTCTTATTATTTTTCTCGATTTAACACTCTCATTCCATAGATGAAAAATCTCTTCTTGTCTTTCAATACTATGGGTTGCACACCTGGGTGATCAAGGACTTTATTGTATGATGAAATGTAAATAGGTAAGGTTGAAATGAAGATGAATGTTGCTTGTAGAGAGCAATTTATCGATTTGATCATCATATCTGCCCCAGTTGCTCTTGCTTGCTCTTCTCTTCTTTTTCTGCAACAATAGACTGCACCATTTTTTCCTTGATGCCTCCTTTTCTTCTTTTTTTTTTATTTTACACAATTTCCTCATTTTTCTATTCATTTCTTTCTTTTTTTTCTCAAAAATTGATTGAGATTCATACAAAAAGCTTAATATCTGACATCCACCTCCTAAGGGGGTTTATTTGGAAGGAATGGTCACTACAAAGGCTCAAAGGGGCTAACTAGTGGATTATGCAGATAAAGAGGGTTTGAAGTAAGAAGGATAAAGCAAATGGCCAAAACAGGGCCTCCCATCATTTCATCACTAAATACATAACCCATAGGGAAGAACTATATGTTAAGCACAATTTGAGTTTAACAGAACTCAAGGGTATTTATGTCAATACAAATTTAACAATTGGAAACTTTGAGGTTATCCGAATGAGAGTGATTCTATTTTTTCTCTTCTTTTTTTCTACTCTCTTTTTTTTTCTTCTTTTCTTTTTTTTTTCAAAAACTTTTTCTAGCCCTTTGGAAAGAAGCATCCTGGGAATTTGATTGGTTTAACAAAGAAGAAAGTCCAATGAATCAGCTCAAATGGCTAACTAACAGTGTTAACAATGGCAAGGGCATCTAGGGAGTAAAAACGACCAATAATAGCCTTCGGTCCTTTCCCCGACTAATCAGTGAAATGCTTGGTTAATATGATGCCTTCATTCAAAATTAGCTCAAAAAATGATACAAAGGAGTGCAGTTACAATTTGAAAGGAATTGACTTGTGGATACAATTGGAAATGGATATTGCTGGCCTAATTGGGTTACCCCCCTCCCCCCCCCCCTCTCCTTAGGGTGTTTCTAGCCATGGACTTTTGATCAACACTCCTTATTTCGTGCAATTACACCTTTAAGGCTTATTCCAAGTTTGGGATTCAAGACAGTCATGCTCACATAAGAGAAGTGGTAACTTTATCTCTTTCCAAATTTGGGAACTCCTCTTCGTATTAAAATTTATTGCTTTATCGGAATCACAAAAGGTAAAACAATAAAATGAAACAAATAAGTAAAACTTTTATTAATACAAAAGATGGGTTGTTCAATGATCATGTTCATATCCAAATTACAGAAGGCAAAATCGAAACAAAAAGGAATACCTAAAAAAAAAAGGTCTTAATGCAACAAAACAAAACTAATGAGATCTTTTAGTGAATCGGCTTCTTAGGCATTGGTTAAGCCATGTCTGAAATTTTCCTGGGGGGGTCGAATACACCCCCATCGATGGGATCTTGAATAGCAAACTTCAATAGCTAACAATGACCGATAGTATGCCTAAGCCTTGGTGATAAGCACAGAATGCACTTACATCATACTTCCTTGGCTTTGGTTCCGGTGGAGGTCTCCAGGTCAGCAATCGAAGATATCCCTTCGAAACAAGAAAGGGTAACAGTTAAGCATGAGGGAACGATAAATGTGTAAGGACCCTTTTCTCATTCTTCCGGGATGGTTGGCCATTTTGAGTCATTTGGGATGGAGTAGAGGATAATGTGTGTGGTGTTGGCTTAGAAGATGATGCATAAAATGGAGTTATCTGGGGTGTGGTCGAAATGGCAAGAGGTTTGTTATACATCACAAGTGCACAAGATGAACATTCATGAATTGATGGTTTGTAAGATAAGGATGTTGCTTGAGATGATGGCCTAATGTTTGCGAATGCAAGCGTGGATGTTATGAGGGTCGGCAAGGACATGGATACGCCCGATGAGGGTGTGTAAAACACTTGGCGGGTTACAAACTGATTGTTACCAGGAACAAACATCTTTCTGAATAAAATACCAAACCACAAAAGCTGAACTTATTATTTAAAATGCAAAAAGAAAGAGAATGAAAAGACGACTTCATAACAAATGATTTCTTTTATTTAAGCACTAATAAATGGTCACTTCTATTTTGATTATAGAGTATAGGTAGCATGTCTAGAATCTTCAAGTTAACCTCATCTTGCTTTGGCTTTTTCCCCTATTGTTTTTCATCTTAAAATAGCATTAAACTTCAAAAAACGAATAATGTATGTATGAGAAAAAAAGGAGGGAAAAAAATAAAAATGTACACGTTTGTGTGCCATTGGTGGTGTGTATGAAATACAAGAAAACGATGGAATGAATGGTTGGCTAAGGTAGGGGAGAACCTGTCAGGGAGGAAACCTAAAGTTGTTCAAGAGGTATGATGAAGTTTAAAACCAGAAAAGAAGATTACTTAAATGATTGATCATAACATTTCACTTCATTATGAAAGTTAACTTTTATTTTATTATCCAGGTCGAACCCAAGTGCCACTGCCTAGACTACTTACATACCCATCATGAGGATCAGACTGAGCGTAGTTTGGGTTATTTATAATTTCAATTATAAGAAAGAGAAAAAAGGAGTACAAAACCAAATTATCAAAACTTGCAGTATGCCGCTAAGGCTGAAAGATTCCACTATCATTAAGATTTTGTACTACAAGTTGTTATCACCCGATTTTTGCTCGGTCCCTTCTTTGACCCATCTCCTACATTCTGGATGCTTGATCAGACCATGCCAATCACTTTAAAACAAGTCAAAATCCTAAGAAACCCATAAATGCCCATAAATCCATCGTTAAATCCACATGAATCCCTTTCGATGGTCTTGATTATGCACATCACCATACTTGGTCCCCTATCAAACTCTATCATGTGAAACAAAATCGTTAAACAACCAACCACACAAAATTTCAACCCTAAATTCCTAGATTTAGCCAATCATCCATCAGAGATTTCATTTCAATGCATATAACACTATGCACTCCTTGAACATAAAACCCATGATCTGCACATACCTAACACGATCAAACCCTTCCAAAAAACTCATAAGCCCAATCCATACCTCCCCACTAAATTTTATCCCAAAATTCTCTTCTTTGACCCAACATCAAGCCTTGATTCCATTTTGACGAATCTTATTAATCAAAAGCTTACCTGTCAAGAATCTCCATCATCCAAGCCTTATTTAACCAATCAGACCCCACCACCATGTTCAAAGACCAAAAAAAAAAACCTAACACATAAAATTTCACGTCCTAATTCACCTGTTTGACCATTAAACTAGGAAGACGTTATTTCGATGCACTAGATTAAATTACCATGTCATATGTCCCAACCTAAAGCCTAAAAAGGGTGTTGGCTAATGTTAGACCCATTCTTGAATCATTAGAACACCTAGACCAATGAGTTTGATCCTAATAAGCTTAAAAATCTCAAAATACCAAACTGACCCCACTTAAAACTAAGAAAAGACAAAACCCCATTTAAAAATTCATCAAATTTATGTTTTATGCCACTGTCAGCCCCAAATACGGGGCTGCAACGTTTGGCACGCCCCAATCATGGCCTCATTGGATGTACGAAACCCATAAGTAGCCTTCCAAAGTCGAGAAAATTTGTTGCATAAAGAAGGAAGGGTCAACTATAGGCCCTTCTCTCTCAAAATCTTTACCTATTTCAGTGAAAGAGCTCTGTTGAATCACAAACACTGTAGTTGGATGAGTTTCAGACCCATCTACCTCCCTTTTCCTCGATAAATAGAGGCCCAGCTCGAGCTTGGCAGAAAAGGGGGGCAGTTTCCCAACTTCTATAATACACCCATTCTGCTTGAAATCCTGAAATCTCTGAAGCCAAGCTCAAGCTTCATACCCTGTTTTCCAAACTTAATACCAAAAACGCTTAGGCCAGCTCCGTGCCTCGCTCAAGTTTCATTTGAAGTCATTTTAACTGTAGGAAAGTTTGTTTCAAAGTTACACACAAGTTTGTTTCAATCTTCGTGCCGGCACCGTCTCTCTGCTTTTGTTTAGTTCCAAATTGCTTAAATTCCTAAAATCCTGTGAAACTTGCATTCCTAGCTTCCTTCGGATTGAGAAAAAGAGGTAGAGAGGTAAGGGTCTTAAGGAAATTAGTACCTAAGACCCAAAAACATAACCTCAAATCATTTATTTGTGAAGTTGGGAATGTTTTTACCAGATTTCCAAAGATTTGAGCAATCTTATTAATTGGTGTTTTGTTAAATTTGAGCTTGAATTGCTCCCATTTTGGGCTGTTACAACAGCTTGGAGAAAGGGGTTTCTAACACCTTCCCTCTCCTAATCCTTTGAATCCAAAATCTCTTGGTTAGGTGTAATCCTTAGCAAAAAATGGAATCACTATCAAGTTAAGTAAATCGATTTTCAAATCTAAAAATAAGGGCTCATTTTCTCTAAAAAAATGGGTGGTGACTCCATCTCTTTGAGCCGGCCATGAGCTTCCCTGAACTCACACAAGCCGAAGAGGAACACATTGATCAGTAGCCCTGGCATCTAGTGATAATCACAAAATATACTCAATCTGAACCCTCGAGGAAGCAGATTTGGAATTAGCTTTGGTTGAAACAGAACCAAACGTCCTTCTTGGGCTAATCAAGGAAGTAACTAAGAAAGTGGCATCAGGAGCGGAGTAAGCTCTCTCTTAACCCTTCTATCTGATTAGGAAGGAGAAGCAGGATGCTTACGACCCGAAGGTCCAAATCATTGATAATTACTTATAATGGCTTGTACTTCATTCACTTCATGTTGTGGTAGAGGGCCTATAGTTGGATAGTGGCTTCCTGATCGAGAGTCATGCTCAATTCTCTTCCCGACAGTGACTATGCTCTTAAAATTCTTGAAATCCTGATATTTCATGAATGTAGAGAATGGTGACTTAAAGGTTCTCAGAAACAATTCGATCATTTCTTCCAAAGGGATGAAAATCTTCAACTAAGCAACAATGGATCTCCACCGGTATATGTATTTGTCAAAACTTTCTTCGGGTACTTTTCGCATGCCTTCTATTATCTCTCTTTTCAGAGCCAAATCTATGCCATAATCAAACTGTTATAGAAAAGTTGTGGCCACTTAATTGCAAGTCTTCTTCTTATCTACATCAAGTGATGCAAATCATGTTAGTGCTTCACCCTCCAAACTCCGCTAAAAAAGTTGAACGAGGATCTTCTCATCTACTCCAAATTGAAACATCTCTCCACAATATGTGCTCAGATGCACACTAGGGCAATTTTTTCCATTGTACTTCACAAAGTTTGGAATATTGATCCCTTTTGGCAGTTGCAACCCTAGGTATATGCACAACTCATTGAAACCTGGTGCAAAATGGAACTGAATGTGCCTCAACTCTTCTAAGTCTTTCTTCAACTCGGCTACATCTTCGCAGATGGTTATTATGCTAAGTCGAGTCACCGTGCTTCTTAAAGAATGATGTTGATCTTTTGTCCCAACATACGATTCTCTGAGATTCTCTGATCTCAATAATATCATATTCTTTGAATCCAACGTCTTAACTCTTTTGGAATTGGATGTCATGATCCTAAAAGAATGACTCTAATTCAGAATGGTGATCGAGAACTCCATATTTTTATTTATATTAGTTGTTTTTTCCTCTTGTTTTTAATCATGAATTTTTTTAAGTTTCCCATTCTATTCACAAAATAGAAATTTACCCTTCTGTTTTTCATCTGATTTAAAATATCCTGAATAAAAAATAAAGCATCCCCAACAACTGAGAGGTTTCCACTAGTCATGGCTTGAACTAAATTCTTACAATTGCACAACAACTTTAGCTTGGACCGGGGAGTCAACTTGAATTTGACCAAAAGCAGCATCGATTGGCTGACCAGTTGAATCTCTTGCTATAACACCAAAACCAGCCTTTCCTCTTCTCAAAAAACTTCCATCTGTATTGATCTTGATTGAACTAGACTTGGGTGCCTTCCAAAAAACTGGCTTCTTACTTTCTTTAGGGGCATGAGAAGAAGGTCGATATTCTTGCTGCAAAGTCTAACTCCTCTCTTTGATCATCCTGTTCACATGCATGGCAATAGAGTTGGGGTCTAGGGTAATATTTTCAAAAATAAATTTATTCCTATTGGATCCACATGGTCCAAATTAACAAGAAGGAGACCTACAGAATTTCTTGCTTTTTATCATAGAAACTACTACTAGTTTTAATCCACCATGATAACTGATGAAGGAGGATTTGGCCCGATCTCCTGATAAGAAGACACGTGGACTTGACTCCACGTAAGCAACAACTCGACGTAACCAGATCGGCACGTGAACGTGATTCGACACAAGTGACAACTCAACATAAGTCAGCTCGGTAAAAAGCAAGCTCGGGTACGTCAGTACCCCGAACTGAAGTCACTTCGGGACGAGCACACCGCACAAGATTACATTAGGATCACCTCAGCCCGAGGGCACTTCGGCATTTACGACAAGGGCAAACCAAAATGTGAGCTCGAGAAGCTCGGTACCAATTACCCCGCTCTCACCAGGGGCGAAGGTACGTTCGATTATTATTGTTGTGTGTGTAATCTTCACTCTCTAATCTCTCTCACTGTTATCATCTTCAAGCTCTCTACTATCGTAGTGTTCTAACTTAGCCATCGGAGTGTCCACGTCGTGTGAGCTACCCCAGGATCTCTGACTCGTCTCTTTCAGGAACCCGTTCTCATTGTCACTGGAAGCCAAGTCATATCCAACAGGGATTAGCCGGATTACGCCACATCAATTGGTGTCGTCTTTGGGAACACTTACAAAATAGCCTTTCTATCCTCTTTTTGAGAACCAAAAGAACTCAAAAACCAGACCTATGGCTTCTTCCAGCAATGCCGGACAGCACAAAGAAGAAAACACCTCCAGGGGGCAACCTCAGCCCCCAACTGTCTGTATAGGCCAGTTCACCATACCGCTTCCCGCGGGTGGGATCCCAGCACCTGCTATGCCTCAACCATTTGGGCTTGTGAATGCCCCACTTCCCCTTGTAGCAGGCACAACCTCCATTGAACCGTCCGTAGTTCCCCCGAGAGTAGGACAAAACCAACTAAACGACTTGGTATACTGTGTACGGGCTATTCAAGCCCAAATGTAGCAGGTCCAGCAGTTCCAATAGTATCAACAACAAGTTCTACATCACATGTACCAGCAGCAGTTCCCACTGCTATAGCAGAACCAGCAACCTACCCCACCTCAATGTCCAATCACCCCGAGCAAACCTCGCCGCCAAAGCAGCCGTCCTGACCGGGAGGAGACCTCCCAGGCCTCATCTCGCGGCAGAAGAGAAAGACAAGTCCCTCCCACCTCTCTTCAAGTAAGCAAGTCGAGAGATACTCGGCCCACCAGAATCAGTCCACCTCGACCTTCATGGCCCGAAGGTATTCTTGCAGGAAACCAGTTTGAAGTCCTAGCTGAGGACTCCAGGCAGGGCTTCTCAGTCCATAGTAGCCGATAGTCCGAGTCACTCTCGACCAAAGCACCATCCGACGGTGTGGAGGTCAGCAGCACCGCTCGGAACCAGTCGAGCAGCGGCGAAGAAGGCATACCAAAGCACCCATCCGACCTGAGCATCCTAAAGGTAAAGCGGAGGTAAGCTCAAGAGTCACCAACACTGCTCCCCTCCTTTCTGAACCCTCTCCGCTATCCCCCGGGCTCTTGGCCTCCCCGATGCCAACGAACTTCAGGGTCCCCCCTGGACAAGTATGACGGGTCTTTTGACCCTAATGACCATGTAGATTCCTTTCAGTCCCAGATGCATCTCGCTGGGGCTGATGAGGCCTGCATGTGCGACGCCTTCTCAATGACCTTCAAAGGAGTAGCCTGCACTTGGTATAGAAACATTGCACCTGGGACAGTTAAAATCTTGGTGTAGCTCGTATAGTTGTTCACCTCGCACTTCATCACCAGTAAGAAGTGTCCGAGGTCACAAGAGAGCTTTCTCAGTACAGTCTAGAGGGAAGGGGAGTCAATCAGAAGCTACATCAAACGCTTCAACGACACTTGCCTGCTAATCCCGGACTTAGACCCAGTCGTGAGACTTGCGGCTACCAAAAAAGGGATTACTCACAAAGAATTTAAATGGCATGTGATGGCGAACAAACCCAAGGACATTACAGAGTTCCTTAAGCTCGTTGATCAGTTCATCGGGACTAAGGAAGAGATGAACCAGCGGACTGAAGCCCCAATAGAGAAAAGAAAGAGGGAGGACCACAACTCAAACAATGGTGGCGGCAAGAGAAATAAAAGCAGGTCCCTTGTCAGGGGAACATGTCATATTTCCACCCCCGAGCTCCCCCGGTTGAAAGAACGAGCTTTACACCCCTCAACGTGAAGAGTGGGGAAATTCTCATGGCCATAAAGGACGCTTCCTTTCTGAAGTGGCCACCTAGGTTAAGAAGCGACCCGATCCATAGAAATAAAAATGTATATTGTCATTTTCACAAAGACCACGGCCATAGCACTGAAAACTATAAAAGCCTCCGCGACAAGATTGAAGAGCTCATTCGTTATGGGTACCTAAGAAACTTTGTACAAAAAAATAATAAAGGCCAGATGGATCAGTGAGGGGAGCAAAAGAAAGACGCTCCCGAGTCCAGCAACAGGACGAGTGAATAGAGACAACCGCCTGAAGAGAGACCAGTTCACGGGGTAATCAATACGATCACCGGCGGGTCGGTTGTTGCGGGTTGTTCCACAGCAGCAGGAAAGACTTCAATCCGCGAGCTAGAACATGAAGGGCAAAACCCTCCAAAGCGGTCGCGAACTGAGGACCCTATATTTTTTACCAAGGATGACACACGCGGGATTCAGTATCCCCACAATGACGCGCTGGTCAAAAGAATGAAGATCAACGACTTTGAAGTCAGGCGCATCCTGGTAGATTCGGGGAGTTCAGTCGATATCCTGTTCAAAAGCACCTTCGACAAGCTACAGCTCCGGGAGAGTGATCTCCAGCCCACCAGTACTCCTCTAGTGGGCTTTAGTGGAGAAGAGGTCAAACCCCTCAGACAAGATTCCTTACCCGTGGAGATCGGCACGTGGCCCAACATCGTGAGGTTTTAGCATGCCTTCCTAGTAGTCGCAATGCCCTCCCCGTACAATGCCATTGTAAGGCGGTCCATCACTCATGCGCTTCGCGCAGTGGTATCTACTTACTACCTGGCCATGAAGTTCCCCACGGACTTCAGGGTAGGGGTAGCTCGGGGCGATCAGCTCGAATTCCGGAAGTTTTACGTCGCCGCTCTCAAAGGGAAAGGCAAACTAGCGGATGACCTCAAGTTAGAGCGACCTGTGGAGTACTTCGAGGAGCGAGCTACGCCAACCAAAGGGACGATCTACATCTCGACCTTAGCGGAAGATCCAGCCAGAACTCTCCAAATCGGAGCCATGATCAAAGAGCCTCTTCGCTCTCGGCTGGTAAGTTTTCTACATGATAATTTAGATGTGTTTGCCTGGTCCGCGGCAGAAATGCCTGGCATAAATGCTAAGGTTATAACTCACAAGTTGAACACTGATCTTTTAGTCAGGGCAGTTAGACAGAAAAAACACAACCTAGCCCCGGAGCGTTGGAAGATAGTTGATGAGGAGGTAGGGAAACTTCTCGCGGCCGATTTCATTAGGGAGGTCCACTACCCGAGTTGGGTGGCTAACCCCGTTCTGGTAAAAACGGCCAACGGTAAATGGCACATGTGCGTCAATTACACCGACCTGAATCGAGCTTGCCCGAATGATTGTTTCCCTCTCCCCAAGATTGATCGTCTAGTGGATGCGACTTCAAGGCACGAGTTGTTGAGTTTTCTAGATGCATACTCGGGCTATAACCAGATCAAGATGGACCCAGCCGATGAGGAAAAAACTGCATTTATAACCGAGCTAGGCCTGTACTGTTATAAAGTTATGCCCTTCGGACTAAAAAATGCCGGGGCAACCTTTCAAAGACTTGTCAACAAAATTTTTGAGCCGTTGATCGGCGATAAGGTTGAATGTTAGGTAGACGACATGGTCGTCAAAACCTGATTCTCAGACTGTTTAATAAGTGACTTGCAATGTGTTTTTGAAATTCTGCTTAAGTATAGTATGAAATTGAACCCCAATAAGTGCATCTTCGGTGTCACCTCGGGTATGTTCCTGGGTTACATAAATAACCAGCATGGAATCGAGGCAAACCCTGAAAAAATCAAGGCTATCCTAGAAATGAATCCACCTCGCAAGTTGAAAGAGGTCCAAAGGCTGAATGGCTTTATGGCAGCCTTAAGCCGCTTCATGTCCAAATCAGCATATCGCTGCCTGCCCTTCTTTAAGGCAATCAAGAAAAGTAAAGACTTCGAATGGACTGAAGAGTGTCAGGCGAGCAAAAGGAATACTTAGTTAGTGTCCCGGTTCTGACCCAACCCGAGGAGGGCAATGTTTTAAAATTGTACCTCTCCGTAAGTGACAAGGTAGTCAGCTCGGTACTAATAAAAGAAGTAGATTGGGTCCAATGACCTATCTACTATGTGAGTAAAGTTTTGCAGGATGTGGAAACCAGGTACCCATAGATCGAGAAGCTGGCGTACGCACTAGTCACGGCAGCTTGGAAGCTTCGCCCGTATTTCCAAACCCACACTGTCGTAGTCCTCACAAACAAGCCTCTGAGGCAAGTCTTACTCAAGCCCGAGGTATCTGGCATACTGACGAAGTGGGCCATCAAACTCGGTGAATACGACCTCCAATACGAGCCTCAGACGGCAATTAAGGCCCAAGCCCTGGCCGACTTCGTAGCAGAGTGTACCTTCAACACCGCAGCCCCCGAGCTGACAAAGATCAGACACAGAGAAAAGGCTTCAACTAGTACGGCACCAATCCCAGTTAAAGCAAAGCCAACTTGAGACGAAGAACCCTGGATCCTTCATGTGGACGGCTAGTCCAACCAACAAGGAAGCGGATCCGGTGTCGTACTACACAAACCAAGCGGGGTGAAACTAGAGTATGAACTTCGGTTTGAGTTCACGACGTCCAACAACGAAGCTGAGTACGAATTACTACTAGTCGAGCTCACATTAGCGAAAGAAGTGTGAGCAAAGCACGTCATCATCAGCAGTGACTCCCAGCTCGTAGTCAATCAGGTCACCAAAGATTACGAAGCCCGCGACCCCACCATGGCCGCTTATTTGACCAAAGTCAGGGAAGTTCTGCAAAGCTTCCAAACTTATTTTATCAAGCAGATTCCAAGGTCTAAGAACGCTGAGGCCGATGCACTATCCCGGTTAGCCAACACGAGCAACAACACCATGAGGACCGTGCACATAGAGAATCTACCTCGACCAAGCATTCTCAGGGGGCAAAAGAGGTCACTCCTGTTGCACAAGGTGAACCAAACTAGATCGACCCACTCGCTAGCTACCTACTTCAAAGAACCCGGCCTGCAGATCGCAACGTAGCCAGAAGGATAGAACGACAGGCAGCCAAGTATGTCATGATAGACGGACGATTGTACCGAAAATCCTATACGCTCCCCTACTTGCATTGTTTGCAACCTTCAGAAGCTGAGCTCGTCCTCCATGACACCCATGAAGGCCAACGCGGCGAACACTTGGGGGGCAGGGCCCTCACACAGAAAGCACTACAGCAAGGGTACAACTGGCCCACGATGAAGGCAGACACACTCGAGCTCGTCAAGAAACGCGACAAATGTCAAAGGTATACCAACATCCATCACTAACCTACTGCCGACCTGAAGTACCTCACCAGCCTATGGCCCTTCGCACAATGGGGGATCAACATCCTTGGACTATTCCTGTCAGCGACAGGATAGGAAATTCTTAGTAGTAGCAATGGATTACTTCACAAAGTGGGTAGAAGCGGAACCCCTATCAACAATCATAGCTCAAACCTTGCAAAACTTCTTTTGGAAGAACATAGTATGCCGCTTTGGACTGCCTCGAGTGCTCATTTCTGACAATGGTAAGCAATTCGAAGATATCAAGTTCCAGAACTGGTGTGCTGAAATGGGGATACAACAGAACTTCACTTCGGTAGCACACCCCCAAGCGAATGGGCAGACAAAAGTCACGAACAGAGCCATACTCCACGGATTGAAAGCTTGCCTGTCTCGAACTAAGGGGCTATGGATAGAAGAGCTGCCCAGCGTACTTTGGGCTTACCGAACTACCGTCAAGACCGCCATAGGAGAAACCCCCTTCAACCTCACCTGTGGCACAAAAGCAATAATCCCAGCCGAAATCAAGGTACCTACACTACGTCTAGAAGCCTATGACAAAGAAGGAAATGATGACGAGCTCCGCACCAACCTCGACCTAGTAGAAGAAGTACGGGATCTCGCATACATCCGGACCGCAGCCTACCAGCAAAAAGTAGCTCGGTATTATAATGCTCGAGTCAGGAAGTGACACTTCCGCGTTGGTGACCTAGTCCTTTGGAATGTTATGGTACCCGAGCCCGGTGTAGGTAAGCTCGGACCAAACTGGGAAGGTCCCTACTGAGTAAAGCGAATACTAGGGGAAGGCACGTCTGAGCTCGAAACCCTAGAAGAAAAGCAAGTGCCCCGGGCATGGAACGTCAGCAACCTAAGGCGATACTACCTCTGATTACAAATTGAAGAGGCACCAGCTTCAAAAACAAGTAAGGAGGCTCTAACTCTCAGATCATGATTCCTAAGCTCGCGGTCTACTATGAGAGTACTAACTTAGCCATCGAAGCGACCTCACCGGGTTAGTACCCCGGGTCCTCTGACATTTAATTCCTTACAGGTCTCCAAGGAGCAATTAAATCCAGGAGCGGACTACGTGTCCCTCCCTAAGCCTAAGGGCCACAAGAAGACCCCAGTTGCCACTTCGGCCTGGGTGAAATCCAGGAGCGGACTACGGGTCCCTCCCTAAGCCTAAGGGCCACAAGAAGACCCTAGTTGCCACTTCGGTTTGGGAGAAATTCAAGAACGGACTACAAGTCCCTCCCAAATCCTAAGGGCCACAAAAGGCCGAACAGACAAGGATCTAGGCGCTACGTAAAACCTACTTATCTCTAACCCCTAACGGAAAGATAGCTCGGGTATGAACCCTATGGTGTCTATTCCACCCCTGTTGCTCTTGCTCGGCTTGGTAACCCAATAGTTCGGGGTAACCCGCACAGCCTGAAGTGACAACTTCACTTTCGGTTATCCTTACTTGTTGCCGAATCAGTAGCTCAACAATTCAGGTAACCTATACGCTAAATTTCCTAGATCGAAGTCCACACACACTTAGAAGTATTTTTGCACCCAGGAATACTCAAAAGAAACTAATATTTCATTAATAGAAGAGAGTCCGAATACAAGATTTTTTACCCGAGCTCAAAGGCTCGGGACAATACATCCACAGTTCAAAAAAGAGAGAAAGAAAGCAAGGAGCCATCACGCAGAAGGGTCCACCACCTCGACCTCAGTATCTCCCTCCTCCCCTGAAGAGTCAGGCTCTGCATCCACTACCTTGGCCACTTCGGGATCCAAGCCCGTCATCATGATCCCATCGAGATCAAGGTCGGGGAACCTCTGGCAAACCAAGTACCGACACAGCTTGAACCCGGCATGATAAGAGTCCGATCCATATTTGACTTGTAGGGCCTCGAACTCCAGGGACTCTTTGAAGCTCTCAACGGCCTTGGCCCTCTCTTCCATGATAGAGGCCTCGAGGTTCGCAATCTCCCGCTCAAGACGCACCTTCTCTTTTGTCAACAAGGAGATCTGCCCCTCCTGGGTCAGGATCAGCTCCTTTTGGGCCTCAGTCCCCTTCTTAGCCCTGAGCACCTCGCCCCGAGCCAGATCTAGGTCGCAGTGGAGCTTCTGCATCTTCGTCCTAGCATCGACAGCTTCCTTTGTGTGGATCGCCGCTTGGCAAGCCAACGCGCGACCAACAGAGTTAGCCTGCCAACAAGAAGGCCGAGATCAGTTAAAAAAAAAAGAAGGGAGGAGAGAAGGAAAAGGGAAGAGAGAGGCAGAAAGCTCACCACCATACAGTGGCAGGCAACTAGTCCCAAGAGAGTGCCCGGAGACAGCTTAGCCCACTTCGAGACTTCATCTTCGAAGACGGTGTCCCGACTCTTGCGCAAGGCTTTAACGTGGTCCATGATGCTATCTTTCATAGTTGGACGATAGCCCTCTGGTCCATCCACAGGTACGGACGAACTCCCCGGCTCTTGAGGGAGAACTCCCTCACGTTGGACCCCAGTCGAACCCCCCAGGTACAGCGGGCTGGGCCTCCTCCTGAGGAGGTGCAGAGGAGATCGGCTCCACGATAGAGACTTCGGGTGAGTGACCGGCCTCCTGGCGCAGTCTCTTGGCAGCCTTCTTCTTCCCCTTCTAAGAGCTCCTCAGAAGGCTTTTGGCATTGACTGGCATGATAGCTGCAAAAATAAAAAGTAAAATTAGCCACGAACTAATCATGATCTTGAGAAGGTAAAAGACCAAGGTGACCTACCAGGACTCAAGCCGGCCTGCACAAGTTTATCTTCGGTAAAGTAGTCCGAGCAGAGGAATCCGAGCTCCGCCCAAGACTTAAGCGTCTCTCTCGTCTTCAGGCCTAGCCTAACACCGGGAACCTGGATTGCCGGCCTCCAATGGGTCGGGAAAGGTCACCCCTCGGGGTTACAAACTACGAAGTGTGTGGAATAGCTTGTACCCCAGGTGAGGGGACAAGTAGTAGGTTCTCCTATGCTCGGGGAGAACGTAGGAAGAGTTTTTCTTGATGGACAGAATGGTAGAAAAGGTGTCAAGGTCAAGGGGAAGACAATACTCATAAAAGAGCGAAATGGTCCCTACCACGCTACGAATAGAGTTTGGGTGTAACTGGTCTATGGTAATGTTAAAAGACTTAATAACCTTAATGATCAAAGGGTGCAAAGGAAGGCGAAGACCAGCCACGAGCTGCTCTTCGAAAATCACGATCTCATTATGGTCGTGTTCCCAAGGGAAATTACCGGAAGGAAGGCTGTAGGAGAACTCTCTCGAAAGATTGTATTGGAAAACTTTGGCCTGAAGCCAATCCGAAGTCATTATCGAATGACTGAAGTTGCCTGGCACCTGACCTTGCTGGGAAGTGGATGTCTGACTACCCGAGGCCTCTCGAGCCTCCTAAGGTGCCTGTGCTTTGGGAAAATCACGAGCTGCCTCTAAACCCACGATAGCCCCGTCCCGGCTACCAACCCGGGCTAAGGTACCCACCTTGGCCTCATCAAGAAGGCTATCAAAGCTAGAAGAAGACATGGAACTAAACGGAACTGAAATAAGAAGCGAAGGAAGACTCACCAAAGAAAGACGACCTGATTAGGAGGAAGTGACAAACTGAAAAACTTGAGCTAAAGAAGCAAGCACGACCTCAAATCGAAGACTGATAACCTTGTGGCGAAGAAAATGGGTCCCAGGTATCATTATTTATAGTCACTGCGCTAGAGAAGCAATAGTCGAGATTGAAACAATCCGACAGCTCTTGAGAAAACCGACTGCACGACCCTTGAGATCGAAAACAATTTAGCGCGTTTTTCGGCATCCGTAGAACCTATAGATCGTTTGACGTCCACGCGTAAGTTGCACGTGACCCATCCGACATCAGCTAAACTTTGAACCAAATCCACTTGACACACCATGAACTCCTCAAACCAGGTCAAGACCCCTAGCTCGAGGAGTAGGGGGCAATTGATGAAGGAGGATTTGGCCCGACCTCTTGGTAGGAAGACACGTGGACTTGACTCCACATAAGCAACAACTCAACGTAACCAGATCGGCACGTGGACGTGACTCGACACAAGTGACAACTCAGCATAAGTCAACTCGGTACAAAGCAAGCTCGGGTACGTCAGTACCCCGAACTGAAGTCACTTCGGGACGAGCACACCACACAAGATTACATTAGGATCACCTCGGCCCGAGGGCACTTCGGCATTTACGACAAGGGCAAACCAAAATGCAAGCTCGAGAAGCTTGCTACCGAGCAGCCCGGTATCCTATAGGTAGCTCACCTACCATACAGATCTTCTCATGGCAACCTCGGGGAATACACCCCCATCCCTGAACCCCGCAGGACCGTACTTATAATAGTAACATTAGTTCACCAACTCCCCGTTCTGATGGGAAGTGACAATATTACCGTTTGGCGGCGCTTCAACCACCTAACACGCGACAGGTCCCATCGTAATAGAGGTTCAGTGACCGTTCCACCTACCCACCTGAGCTAGTGTATAAAAACCCCACTCTCACCAGGGGCGAAGGTACGTTCGATTATTATTGTTGTGTATGTAATCTTCACTCTCTGAGCTCTCTCACTGCTATCATCTTCAAGCTCTCTACTATCGCAGTGTTCTAACTTAGCCATAAGATCTTCTCTTGTTGCATAGATTTTGCAATAAAATAGGCTAACTTAATAGAGAAATTTAAGTCTTTATTTGGGGTCCACATCAGTATATTTGAATTCTACAAATCTTTCCACTATTGTTTTTGCATAGAGATTTCTCTTCTTCACAAGGAGGGATCTTGACCTAGCTTCTCTTGTTGCATAGATTTTGCAATAAAATATGCTTACTTAATAGAAAAATTTAAGGGTCCATTTGGCAAGTCTTTTTGAGAAGATCTTTTTGTAGCTCTAACAGTCAATAGACACATTGAGCTTTTGACATAAGATCTAGGCAGCCCGAAGACCGTTTAGCAGATGCGCATCTTTTCGTGCGTCATTTCAGGTCTTTCCGCACGAGATTAAAATGTGAAAGACACGAGAAGATTCATTTGAAGCTTCCTGAAATTAGCCCAAAATGGGCTTTGCACGTCTTTTGGCAGCTAGAACTTCCGCATGCCAAACAGGAATAGACTGATTCTTGGTCTTTTCGGCTTGTAAATAGCCGAAAGACCGCATGGAAAGATGCGCCAAACGGGCCCTAAGTCTTTGTTTGGAGTCCACATCAACTTGTCTTCCCATTCTCCTTTAGCTAGGGGATACTTAGAATTTCATTTGCAAAGACCTCACTAAAATTTCCTTGAACCATGTCAACCTTCCAACCTCTTGAATCATCTCGCATTAAGTCCTTCACAGTCTGCAGGTTTGTGTTTTGGACTCTAGGTCCCTGAATTTGGAATCTCGGGGTTCTAGGGAGCCAAGGGTCATCCCATAAATTAATATTGTCCCCCTTGTTAAACTACCCAACAAGCTCCAACTTTAATAACTTCCCTTACGGCCAAGAGACTTTGCCACCAGAGATTGGCTTCGGTCAGGGCAAGTTCGTGCTCACACCTTGCGAACAACCTCTTGCAACCTTGCATTGGGAATATCTCTCTATGAAATAAAGCACATAAGTACGGAGATATTCCCAATTCAAGGCTGTAAAGGTTGTTTGGACAGGCATTGCCCTGACCAAAGCCGAACTCTTGCCACCCCATGACTAGGGGTGGCAAATTTTCACCCAACCCATTAAACCCACCCAGTATCTAACCCACCTAACCCGCCCATTTACTTGGTGGGTTGTGTGATCAACCCATCACCCAACCCGTCCATTTAAATGGGTTGGGTTGTGGATAACCATTGGGTTAACCATTATAGATAAGTATTAATTCCTTAGCCTTTTTTTTTAATTTTTTTTCATTTGAATTAAATAATTTATAATTAATGCATTAATTTTCTATTAATTATTGTCTAAATTTAGTTTTGTCTTGAATCAACACACTTCGCCCAACATAAATACAAATCAATTTGACCCGAGTTCGGACCAATTCAACGTGGTCTGACCCGATCTGGGTCCACCCGAATCCGAAATAGACCCCAGGCGAGATGGTTCAACACCGCTTGCTTTGTCCCAGTTTGGGTTGTCCGGTCCAACCAGCATCCACATAGCCCCGCCCTACCTGGTACAAGCCGATCCGGGTTGAGCCTAAATCGCCCCTCTTGCTTTGCCCAGTTTGGATCGTCCGGTCTGGTTTGTATCCATACAACCCGACCCGAATCCGGCCCAGTCCGATTTAGCTCTCTTGACCAGATTTGGGCAAGTCAGTTTGGTCCCAGACCTGTGTACAAACCTGATACGAGCTGACCCAAGCCAATCCATCATTGATTGAACCGGTCCGAATTAGTCCAATTGAACCAAACCGGTCCAGTTGGAGTCTAGTCTGAACAAACTGATCCGGATCTAAATGGTTCAACCACTCTTGATGTGATTAACTCAAAGACAACCCAATTAGATAGTTCAAGTTGGTCTGACCGGTTTGAACCTGAGTGATTCGTCTAATCCGAAACCCGAACATAGTTAAATGGCTTTGCTGCTTGTGTAAAAATAAGGAAAATCTATAATACTGAAAAGATATGGTTTGGAAAGAGTTTTGACCAATCAAACATATAAGTAATGTGATTTAAAC
Source organism: Nelumbo nucifera (assembly GCF_055504915.1). NCBI lineage: Eukaryota > Viridiplantae > Streptophyta > Magnoliopsida > Proteales > Nelumbonaceae > Nelumbo > Nelumbo nucifera. Next base: position 32,997,907 of record NC_142649.1, read on the forward strand.
TTTCACCACTTATATAAATAGCAACTACTATTACCACCAAGCTATGACCAACTTATTTGTTAAGAGAGAATTAATTTTTCGTTTTAAATACATAAATATAAGATTAATGGGTTTGGACGGGTTGGATTAAGTTAAAATGAGTTTGGGTTGAATTCAACCCATTTAATTTTATATAACTAGGTCATTAATGGATTCACAAGTTAAATGGATTGGATTTAAAACTCAACCCAATCCAACCCGCCCTATTGCCACCACTACCCATGACCCTTTAATAACTTCCCTTGCGGCCAAAAGACTTCTTCAAATGGTTTAACCACATGAACGAACCCCAACTTCAAAAACTGTCCTGAAGCCCAATAAACCTCCTTTGCCATGCTAGGGTCGAAATTTGTTTACAAAACAGTCAATAACTCAACCCATTGCTAACCCTAACCATTGGCCAAGGACGAGGAAAAGTCTTTGCTTTTTGTCCGGTGCATGTCCTTTTTTTACTGTTGCTGCAAGCCTGCAACAAGCCATGTACGAATGCCATGTCCTTTTTTGTTTCTTTGTTTTTTGTCTGCTACTTTTCGTTGTTCTGTACGTCATATATTTGGGCCCCTCCACCTAATAATTTCTCTCTCTCTTTGGTAAGTTGATTTTTTTAATATTTATTTAATAAATAATGTTTCACACCCACTGCCATCTCCTCACAAATGGGCGTCTCACACGCACATCCATCATATATTGGGAATCTCCCGTGAATATTTATTATGAAAGATATTCCCAATGTATGATAGAATGTGCCAGTGAAACGCAAATTGTGAGGAGCAGATCCAGTTTCGTTATTGGGATCCACTGGATCCAACTGGTTCGCCAGCTCACTCTCCCTTGCCAATCCGACGGTCAAAATTCCATTAAAAATTAAATGGATTAAAACCTAAACCTAAAAAATCTTGAGTGAGCCAGTTAGATGGAGTGGATCATGTGTCGCTATCCATTTTTTTTTTCTTATATAACCCGACCCGACTATCCCACACTTACCTTGGAGAATCAATGATGTCTGTCTGATTTGACCGTTGACTTTTTTGGTCCCACCAACGTATAAAACCCCTGACCACTAACCACAAACCAAGCAGCATCTTTCTTTAGTGGGGCCTAAAACCATCCTATCCTCTTGATCACTATCTATCGGTCAAATCCATCTTACTTGCATGCAAATCTTAGTTAGTTAATGAGAGAAAAAGAAAGTCTACTGTCCCCGATAAAACACTACACCGAACCGAACCGCGACAATTTGGATTCGAATCCGCATTGCGTCATCTCTTTACTCGCCAATCGCCATCTCCCAGCATTTCCCCCTTTTTCTCTCCGCTCTCTTCCAAATCTCCAACCATTTTCAGATTTTCTTCCGCCTTTTCCTCCCAATTCGACGCCTATCATCCCGTTCCCTAACTTTAATAATCATCATCATCCTCAAATAATTCCAATCCAATGGCCTTCAATAGAGGAATTGGAATCTGCTCCTCACATCTTGAGAGCAGATCCGGACTCTCAGTAGAGAAGATGGCGTTAAGATTCTGATCATGCATAGCTCACTGACAGGTGTACTGATATGCCGAGTGTTTAGATAAGGGATTCTTGTTTTTGCCCTTAATATTAATAAAAAATAATATTTTTATATAATAACTAAAATAAGATAAGTTTCATCGAAAAATATCAAAAAAAGGGCACTGTTGCTCGTCTTCTCCTCTGCTTTTGTATCATGTAAGGTTCCGGTCAAATTATAACCAGAAATGCTTTTCACGTCCCACAAATGGCGACGACAAAACATAAAATAAGATTCCGGCGTAAAACAAACAGTTTTTGAAAGCATCCTTGTGCTGCGAAGACTGATCTGATTTATTGCCCGATCTGTTCGAGACACTGAAATCCCTCCGCCTGAAGACCATCCGAGCAGAAATGGCGACGTTGGGAGGTAGAGTCCGAAACGTTCTAGTCGTCGCCGAAGAGGGAGACAACAGCGACGAATCCATCGGCTTCTTACGGGACGCCTTGAAAACCTTGGTGGAACGATCCAACTCCAGCGGTCGTTCTAAAAGGAGTCGAATGATCGATCGGAGAACAACATGACTTTCCTCCTCGTTCTTCCGACTGCTTTGTTTCTTTTTTTCTTTATTTTGCTTTGTGTGTTGGTGCTTGTGGGTGGTCTTGTGTGTATCGTATCATCTGTGTTAACTTGTTCTCTGGTGATTTGGTTTGGTCCGATATGCTCTTGACGTTGAGGTCATGGTGCAGGTATGGAAAAACAGAAAAAGAATTAACGGGAAAGAAATTAAAAGCTTGTAAATAAATTACTGTAAGTTGCAGGAGAAGTCCTGTTCTGAACATTAATTAAACTTCCATTAATGAGCTGTGTGGTAATGGGGTTTGAGATTCTTTCAAGAATTTTAATCTTGGACGACAGAATGACGATTCAATTGATATAGCTTGAATTGAATGAATGGTCTGTGTCTGAGCTTCTGAGTCGTTAAAATCGAAATCCAGTGAAATAAAGCAGGAGAAGATGGCGGGCAAATGGTCAAGATGACATATTGATTTAGATCAGATGACGTAGGATTGGAATCTTTTCTCATAGAGATTGGTAGGATGAACTCAAGTCTCAAGTCGCCGTTCAATCTATCAGCGGTTGGTTTCACTTACTTGGGGGGAAATGGTTTGGAGATGAACAGTATTTTTGCGTTTATTTAATATATTTTTAAAAAATTAATTTATTTTAAAAATTATATTAAAAGAACTACGTTTATGATATTAGGGCTCAAAAGTTGTCCTTATCCGTCATAATTCCTTTAAATAAAACAGGAATGATTTGACTGATTAATTCCCTTTGAAAATGGAAGGAAAGAATCCGAGTAATAACAAACCAGTTACTGGACCCCAACAATTTCGGGTCGATAAGGGTAATTTCGTTAATATAATCTTTTGTTGCTATAACGAAGAGAAAGTATTTCAAAATTCTTAAGCTACGGTATTATCATACTCCCAACGAGCCTCATCATCCAGATTCGATGTAAACAACGGTGAGTCTTTTTGATTGAGGTAGTGAGCTCCACTCTCATTGAGTGACTCAGTGAAGTGAATGGATGAAATCGTAATTTGATACAAATATGAGGGCAAATTCCCTCTACTTTTGCTTCTGTGCCTGTTCCCCGACCCCAAGACGGCCGCACTGTCCACTCTCTCTCTTAATATTGATTGTTTTTCATCTTCTTCAAGTCTAGTTCTTGTATGAAACAGAAGACATGGAGAGACAACAGAGAGACTGAGACTGGGATCGAATCAAATCGAAACCAACCGAATTGGGAAACCCTAAGAAGCGATCTCATTGAGCTCTCGTCGGTAGATCTTTGAGCTTGGACGGAAACCCTAGCAATGGCGTTGCAGAAAGTGATCGAGCTTCGGAACATCGATCCACACATCTGGAAGGCGTGTGCTGGAAGCTCCGTGGAGATCCCCGTTGTCGGCACTAAGGTTTACTACTTCCCTCAAGGCCACGCCGAGCAGGCTTCTTCTGCTCCCAATTTCAGTTCTCTAGTTTGTGCAAAAGACATGGTTTTGTGCCGAATCGTATCAGTCATGTTCCTCGCGAATCCTGATACTGACGAGGTTTTTGTTAGGATCCGCCTTGAGCCGCTGGACCGGTCTCTCGCTGGATTTATCCGTAAGCCGCCAGTTGCGGTAGGATTTTCGCAGGATGGCGGCATTGATGATACCGAAGAGAAGGTCGTATCATTTGCGAAGATCCTGACGCCGAGTGATGCCAATAATGGTGGCGGGTTTTCGGTTCCAAGGTTCTGTGCTGATTCGATCTTTCCGGCATTAGACTACAAGGCGGAGCCACCGGTGCAGACGATTTCAGTGAAAGATGTGCATGGAGTGGTTTGGGAGTTCCGGCACATTTACCGTGGGACGCCACGTCGGCACTTGCTGACAACTGGGTGGAGTAAGTTCGTGAATCATAAGAAGCTTGTTGCTGGAGATTCTGTAGTTTTCATGAAGAATCAGAGCGGAGAGCTTTCTGTCGGGATCAGGCGCACTGCGAGGTCGAACGGTAGTGTGGACTGTATACGGTGGAATTATCATGTTGGAGCTGCGGCTAATTCCAGTACGAAATTGGAGGAGGAATTTGGATGTGGAGAAGCATTCTCGAGGAGTAGCAGGGGCAGAGTTCCGGCTGAGTCTGTAGTGGAGGCTGCTGAATTGGCGGGTGCAAATAGGCCTTTTGAGGTTATTTACTATCCAAGAACTGGCTCACCGGATTTTGTAGTGAAGGCAGAGGTGGTGGAGGAATCCTTGAATATATTTTGGATGATTGGTATGAGGGTTAAGATGGCCGTGGAGACAGAGGATTCTTCTAGAATGACATGGTTCCAGGGGACTGTTTCATCTATTGCAACTCCAGATCATGGGCCGTGGAAGGGCTCTTTCTGGCGCATGCTTCAGGTGAACTTGCGTTTTGCATTTCTGTTTGAGCTCTAAAGTTTAATTCTTGTCCTTCTTAATAATATTATATTATAGAATTATCTCTTTTCCATAAATAGCAACTCGTCTATGCTGCATTTGTCAATTGAATTTTAGGGTACTAATTATCCGAATCCTTACCATTTATGCTTTTATGACATATACAGTGATTTCTTTTTATCTAAGGAATAGTAGTGTTACTTCACTGGGTGGTCAACTGGTCTTATATGAAGTTTATATGGACCTAAACCTTTTTTTTTTCTATTTTCTTTTCTGTTTTTTCAGTATTCTATTTTTTTACGAGTACTGTAGAAGCATTATATTATATATGAACCAAAAAATGCCATCTTGGCCCAGTTACAAGCATGACATGGTCCTAAGTATAAGACCCGTGTACAGAGTTTACAGATTCATACATATTGAGCTGGAAAGATATATCCCATTCCGAGCAAAAATTTAAAAAGCTTAGATTTCTAAATTCAATAGATACCCAGAGGTAGATTGGCTTTTCAATTTTGTTTGGGACCTTTGGGTATTTTTATTTAAAACTCAATATTGAATAAATAGAAAAATCAGTTGTGTCTTCTGTTAACTCTTTAATAGATCCTCCAACGAGGTTAACCTTTCTGTTTTCATAGATACGATTAGGTCTGACACATTCTTCTTGAAGGGGTTTTACATGGCTATATATTTTTAGGAATTTGAATAAGAGTGTTTGAAATGTGATCTCTTATCAAGTTATCAATTATCATGGCTGTTAACATGCCTCATGATGTAAGTGGTCTTACTTTCTTTGGAGTATTTCTTTTAAGCAGAGTAATTGTCAAAGATAAGTGCCTGGCCCATGAGAGAAATAAGATCAAGGACTGAGGTAAAGTAGTTTCAACTGCTCGAAGGGAGGGTCATTCAAAGGATAATTATGAATAGAGTTTTGGAAAGCAAGATTACAGAGGTTAGAGGAAGAGGTGAATACAAATGTTTCGTCACAAGATTCAGTTACTCGGAGTTTCAAGAGGCGGAAGAAGAAGAGAATGGAAAGCAAGAAAGATCGTGGCAAAGAGAAACTGATCTAGAAAATTAATGTAAGTGATGAAGTGAACAAAGTGAGAGATATTGATCAAAAAAAAAAAAAAGAGAACAAAGTGAGAGAACTTGATTTTGGAGTGGAGGTAGATTTAACAACACAACGTAGATTAGTAGTGGTAGATATGCGCATTAGGAAATTGAGGAGATATAGGTGTTTGGCTCCTTTAGGTCTAAGCGATTAAAGACTTTTAGGAACCAAACTGACAATGAATGGGTCTAGGTGGTGACTAAGTTCGAGAACGGCAGGAAGGTCACCAATCAAGAAGAGCTGCAGTAGAAGGTGACACAATTGGGTTCAGTCCAGAATAAAAAGCAATAACAATCAAAAAACTGTGAGGAGGAAGAGGATTTGATTCCAAACGCGCGAAGGTTCAAATATTCAAATCCATTTGGAGGTCCTTCCTTTCAAAAGACTGTAGAGGAAATGTCTCAACAGATTTGTAGTGGGGATGGGAAGGGTGATGGAGTTTTTGAGGAATCTTCATAGATAGGAGACAAAGTGAGTGGCATCCAAGAGATTCTGGCTTGCCAGAAGGCAGAAGCGATTCAGGGATCATTACTCGCCTAAATAGTGAGGTATGCCCAGCTTCCTTTTCCCCTTCTTCTTCCCTGTCTTCTCTTACTTTTCATTCTCCAACAGGTGGGGGAGTTTCGGTTGGAGAGAGAGACAAGGAGGAATTTTGCTATGGAGATTAACATGGGAAGGGAGCTTGCTTGAAGAGGAAAAATTCGGAAGACGGGCACAACAAAGTCTATAATAGAAGGAGGATGAAGGAAGGGAAAAGGAAGAAATAAAGAAGGGGAAGAGATTTTTTGGGGGTGGAGAAAAGGCGATAGGGGGGTAGAAGCTGATAAGGGTATAGGGGAGATTTGTGAAGGGAAGGGTGGATATAGACACTCTGGTTGACAGGTAGGTGGAAGTTGGGAAATCACTTGGACTTTTCTTTCTTGTGGGGGGTGGGGTGGGGGGAGGGCAGTGAGAAAAGCAATTAAACAGTTTGAGAGAAACAAAAGGGAAGAATATAGTAAAAGAAAAACTATAGGTGGAATGTTAGGGGTTGCCTAACATCAGGAATTTGGAATTAAAATCTAGAATCAAGGAGTGGAATATTCAGCAATTTGTGAGACTTGAAGAGAGAAAACAGGAAATGATTGGCCAAATTAAAGAGTTTGCTAAGGACAGTAAAGGGACTTTTGAGGAAAGGGATAAGGAGGAAAGGTGGTTATTGAGGAAGTAGCTAGAGGATTTGTTGTTTAGGCTGTGTTTGGTTGCAGTGCAATTTTATTTGCACTGATGCAAAACCATGACAGTGCAAATGATTTGAGTGTAAATTCTGACCTAGTTTGCTAAGGACAGTAAAGGGACTTTTGAGGAAAGGGATAAGGAGGAAAGGGATAAGGAGGAAAGGTGGTTATTGAGGAAGTAGCTAGAGGATTTGTTGTTTAGGCTGTGTTTGGTTGCAGTGCAATTTTATTTGCACTGATGCAAAATCATGACAGTGCAAATGATTTGAGTGTAAATTCTGACCTAGTTTGCTAAGGACAGTAAAGGGACTTTTGGGGAAAGGGATAAGGAGGAAAGGTGGTTATTGAGGAAGTAGCTAGAGGATTTGTTGTTTAGGCTGTGTTTGGTTGCAGTGCAATTTTATTTGCACTGATGCAAAACCATGACAGTGCAAATGATTTGAGTGTAAATTCTGACGTATTTTTGTTTAAAATTTTAGCTTATTTTGTTTGATTGCAGTACAAATGAAGTAAATTAAGACATGAAGCAGAATAAAGTAAAATCCAAAGCAAAATTAAACAAGAATTTGTATTTTTTACATTTGCACTCCCATGCATTTGTACCAGTGCAAATAAAATTGCATTGCAACCAAACACAACCTTAAGGAAAAAGTTAGCTAGAGGCAAAAAACTAGACATCAGTGGGTGAAGGAGGGTGATAGAAATACAAAATTCTTTCATGCCATGGAAAATGGAAGGAGGAAAAGCTTTATCTCTAAGCTTGTGATTAATGATGTAACACTTCAAATCTATTTATAGGAGACTCCTAAATGGAAGACTATGGTTGGAAGAGTTGGATTGGCCAGAGTTATTGAGGATCTTAAGGCTTGACTTGAAAGTAGTTTTGATTTGTAGGAAATAAAGTAAGCAATCTTCTCTATGGATAGATCTAAAGCACCAGATCTAGATGGGTTTATAATGACATTTTATCAAGATTGTTGGGACATTTTAAAACAAGACATGCAAAAGGTGTTTAATGATTTGAGAGGGGTGTGATAAATCCGGGGCTGAATTCCACTTTTATTGCTTTTATTCCAAAAATGTGTGGTTTAAATCACCCAAACGACTTCAAACATATCAACTTGGTTCATAGTCTTTATAAAATTATATTTATCAAAACAAAATGGTCTTTATAAAATTATTGCTAAGGTGATCTCGAGGAGAAATAGGTTTGTTATTCTTTACATCATTTCCTAGAATCAAGGTGTCCTTGTCATTACGCTATTTTGGTGAATGGGTAGTGGTACACCACTTTCTTGCAATTAGAGGGATTAGACAAGAGGACCTCCTTTTTCCTTTCCTTTTCACTTTAATTGCTGAAGTTTTGGGTAGGCTAATAACTAGGGTAGATTCTAGAAACTTGGTCAGGGGTTGGAGGGTTGACAGAAATAGGGTACTAATCAATCACCCATTTACAGTTTACTGATGATACTATCATGTTCTATGAGGGTGATGATATTAGTTAGATCAGAAACTTGAAACTGATGGTTCATTTTTTTTTTTTTGAGAAAATGTCAAACTTGATAATTAACTTTGACAAAGTTGTGTAGAGGGGGTCAACATCGATGACAGAGAGGTGGCAATGAGGGCAAATATTTTGGGATAATTTGAGGAAGAAGGAATTACTTTGGGGTTGCCTTTAGGGGATAATTCGAGAAATAACAATTTTTTTTGGAATCTACCAATGTATAGGTTCACTAAGAGGCTAGCATCATGGAAGAAAAATCATTTGTCTTTGGGTTGTAGGATCACTTTGATTAAGGTGGTGTTTGATAACACTTTTCGGACATCTAACATTTGAAAAACTTGCTTTTTAGACGCCAGACGCATTTTGGATGTGTCTGAATAGACAATCTGAAACAACTTTTCATATCTAAACTGGTAAGACCTAGGCCGAGCATTGAACGCGGTCAGACATGTTTCATACCTGGCCGAAAGTTTAAAATATCCTCAACTTTTTTAAAATGACATATTTACACCCATTTAAACCTGATAGAAGCTCATTCGATTTGTTGTCATTGAATGAGAGACGACGATGGAGAACTCACATAAAGAATGATCTCGATAGCTTGGACGACAATGATGGAGAACTTGCCTAAAGAATGTTGATCGAGGTCTTTGCACCAAAGAAGCGCATTGTCGATTCCGTCCTCGTCATCCTTGCTCATATCATACGGGTGTATCGCTGGAAAACATCCCTCATTTTCTCAAAAGAAGAAACCCTAAAGTCACCAACAATGGAGAACTCGCCGGAAAGAGAACCATCTCTCAAATCCCATTCTTCCCTCCCTCTCTCTCTCTCTCTCTCTCTCTCTCCCCCCTGTCTTCCCACCATCGCCGTTGTAATTCTCAACAGCGGTGATTAACACCCCTGTCTTCAGCCACTTGAGCTATTTGATCGAATTCATTGGTCCTTCGATGGAATGGAAACAAATCCTTTCTGGTGACAACATCGGAGAGCTTCCACCAACAACCTTATCATTCAACACAAATTACTTTTAGTTCCATTGGTGTCTAATACAACAACCCGTTTCTTGCTAATATCTGTATAAGACTTAGCAGAAGAAGCCCTGCTGTAATGAAGTTGTGCATGAGTCCCCCCGTGTCAGATACTTGTTGCTTGTGTTCCTCAGTCGCCTCTTTTGTTTTGGAGTCAAGGAATACCTATCCTTTGGAGAAACCTTTGCCATATTGTTGTTCCTTATCCTCTTTTTATTTGTGTTCTCCTTTCACTATCTCCTTGTATCGATTTCCCTCTCTCTCTCTTGATCTCTCTATCTCTTCTCCATTCCCTACCACTGATGTCATTTTCGCCCCATTCTTTGCTGATGCAATTGATGTAGAACAGAGCACTGCTGCAACTTATGTAAAATTAATTATTAACTATTTTAATAGTTTTTAAGATATTAATTTGCTAATTATTAAATATTTTTTCATTGCTTCATGGACTTTATTACTATTATTATTATTATTTTAATTCTTAATAATTTATTTTTAATTTATAAATTTATACATATTTTCCAATTTTATTCTTATTTTAATAAATTATTTTTATTTTTATAATGTTTATTAATTATTTTCAATAGTTTTTAAGATATTAATTTGCTAATTATTAATTTTTTTTCATTGCATCATGGACTTTATTACTATTTTCATTATTATTTTAACTATTAAAAATTTATTTTTAATTTATAAATTTATACGTATTTTTCAATTTTATTCTTATTTTAATAAATTATTTTTTTTATTTTTTATAATTTATTCTAATTTTTCAATATTATTTTGAATTTAATAAATTAATTTTTATGAAATAGTACAAATTGAACTCAAAATTACCAATTAGTCTGTTCTAGGGGTAAAATAGTAAAATCAGGGAATTTCAGATGCTGAAGCATTGATCCAACACAAACAACCTTATCTATTCAGAGCCTCTAAAAAGTAGAAAAGCATCTATGCGGCTTTTCAGATTTTAAACACAAATAATATCTTTTTAATTTTTCAGATTTCAAATTTATCAAACGCCACCTAAGTCTACCTTAATTTTTAAAATTTTTCAGTTATTTGGGATTGGTTCCTTTCTTTGTTTGGTTTCAGGTAGACCCATCGCCAGATATACAAAGCTTGTTTGCCTCTTCCTTTATTAGCTGGCCAAAGAAGAGGGATAGAATTCTTTGGAGATGTGTAAGAGCTGTCATTTACTGGATGGGAAGAAAAGAGTTCAAGGATTTTCACTGAAAAGGAAAGGAATAGGGATGCCATTATTGAGGTAGTTACTATTAGAGTGGTGCGTTGGGTGGAATCTCTAGAAATGTTGGGAGGAATCTCTACAGATATGATGATAAGGAATTGGAAGTGGCTAATTCAGCCCCTATGAAAACCAAGATTTGTCCCCTTTGGTCTCCACTAGTGTTAGTGGAATTTTTTTTGGTATAATTTCTCACATAACATAATTCACCCAATTAGACTAATAACTGGGTTTTTTGTTATTTGGGTAAACCCCATTCGGGAAATCACGTAGATATTCCTGTTGGAAAATGTGGGGTTACTGGTGCAGATCTATATTTGGTAGTTGTGTAAAAATAGAATTGTATATATTCCTAGGATTGTGGAAGGATTGATTTAGAAAGTTTTTTCTTACTATTCTTGTACTTTTTATTTTCTTTTCTTTCTATTTATCTACTTTCTATTTTCTTTTCTTTTCTTTCTATTTTTTTTCTTCTTTCTATTTATTGCAGCAGCTTACTGTATAAATATGCCGATTGGCAATAGAATGAAACACATCAGTATTCTACCATTCCAAAACATGGTATCAGAGCTCTAGGTTTGTCAACCTTGGGTTTTTTTTTTTTTTTTCCGGCCTTCATTGCCAGTTTTTTGTGTTTTTCTCTTTTGGCTTTCAGTGTTGATCTATAACCAAAAGTGTTCCTTTATTCCGGCTAGTTCTTCCCTCCTTTATTCTCCTTTCCTGCTAGCGTTATTTTTTCCTCCATTAACAATGTCCGACATGACTGCAACAAGTGCTCCCGTCCAAACCGATGAAGGAGCAACAATTTCTCATCCTCACACTGGTGATTTGCAGAATATTCAGACAACATATAGACTGAATGGCCAGAACTACTTGAAGTGGTCACAATTAGTGCGTACCTATTTGAAGGGAAAAGGAAAAATTAGTCACCTTCTTGGAGAAGGGCCAAAGTTGGGCGAGCCAAATTTTGATGCTTGGGACGAAGAAGACTCCATGATTATGTCATGGTTGTGGAGTTCAATGACACCCGAGATCAGTGATACTTGTATGTTTCTTCCCTCTGCAAAGGCTATTTGGGATGCTGTCCGACAAACCTATTCCAAAGCCCATGACGCTGCTCGTGTCTATGAGGTCAAAGTGAAGACAGTGGCGGCCAAACAAGGGAGCAGAAGTGTTACAGAGTATGCAAATCTGCTGCAAAATTTATGGCATGAGCTTGATCATTATCGGGTTCTTGAGACAGTTCCCTGATGATGCTGTGATCTTGAAGAACTTTATTGAAAGAGATAGGGTGTATGATTTTTTGGTCGGACTGAATGCTGAATTTGATCAGGTCCGAATACAAATTTTTGGCAAAGAAGAAGTGCCTCCATTGAATGAAGTCATAGCCCTTGTCAAAGCTGAGGAAAGCCGCCGTGGAATCATGCTTGAGCCTAGAGATCTCAAAGGCTCAGCCATGGTGGCAAGGGGAGGAAGTTACAGTGGTTCAAAGGGTGAGAACAATCACAGCTTGGCTCGTGACACAACTACCCGTGACTCTAACGATAACCTCTGGTGCACCTATTGCAAGAAGCCCAGACACACAAAAGATCGGTGCTGGAAACTTCATGGGAAACCTCCCACATCTAGCAAGGAATGGGGAAATTGAGGAGTTTCAAAAGGAGTTCAACAGGCCCATAATGTCTCCACAACCCCGTAGCAAGAACGCTCAAGTCAGGGACCATTTAATGATGAAGAAATTGAAAGGCTAAGGAGCTTCTTGAAATCCTTGAAACCAGGAAGTGGTTTTACCTCTCTTGCTCTCTCAGGTGAGTCTTTATCTCTAGGATTACATGCCTCGGCTAGTGTTTTTCCATGGATTCTTGATTCTGGAGCTACTGACCACATGACACCCTCTTCACTACATTTTCTCACCTATACACCCTGTCCTAGTAATAGAAAAATTTTTGTTGCTGATGGTTCTTTCACCACAATGGCAGGGATTGGGAATATTCAAATTACTCCATCCCTATTGCTTAAAAATGTGCTTCATGTTCCTAAGTTATCCACTAGCCTTATCTTTATACATAAACTCACCCAGGATGTGAACTGCAATGTTGTGTTCTTTCCTTCTTACTGTGTATTTCAGGACCAGGTTTCGGGGAAGAAGATTGGACTTGCTAAGGAAAGGGATGGACTCTACTACCTTGAAACAACCAGCAAACCATTTCACACTGTTATGCATGTCTCACACGAGTCATTCTTATCTACCTCCAATAAAGATTTAATTTGGCGTCATCACTTCCGTTTCGGTCATCCTTCATTTCTTGTTATAAAAACTTGCTAAGCACAAAAGGGTTTATTTCCCAATCAGCAATAAAAGATCTTCAACTCCTTTTTATTTGATTCATTCGGATATATGGGGCTCTTTTCAAATTCCCAACATTATTGGTTCTAGATGGTTTGCCACCTTTATTGACGATTGCACTAGGGTCACATGGATCTTTCTTCTTAAGTCTAAATCTGATGTGGGTACCATTCTTCCCAACTTTCATAACATGGTCCAAACTCAGTTTGGTGTGAGAATTAAAAGGTTTCGATTTGATAATGCTACAGATTATTTTAATCAGAATTTGTCCCCATTTTTTCAGAAAGAAGGCATTGTGCATGAATCCTCCTGTGTTAACACTCCCCAACAGAATGGGATAGCTAAGAGGAAAAATGGCCATCTTTTGCAAACCACCCGAGCCTTTCTCTTTCAAAACCGGGTGTCAAAACAATATTGGGGGGAAGCCGTCCTTACTGCTGCATACACCATAAATAGACTACCATCTAAAGTTCTTGACAACCGAAGCCCAATACAAGTCCTTTCTCAATTCTACCTTGATATTTGAACCTCAAATAATCTCACACCAAGAATTTTTGGCTGCACTGCCTTTGTTCATGTCTATAATAAGGGAAAATTGGATCCACGAGCAATCAGGTGTGTCTTCTTGGGATATTCCCCAACTCAGAAATGTTATAAATGTTATCATCTAGCCACCAGAAAATTCTACACCTCCATCGATGTCACATCTAAGGCCTCGGATCTACTCTCCTTAGATGTATTACCCTCACAGTCATCCAACCGTCAAGAGTCACATCCCTCTGAGTCACAATCCTCTGAGCCCCACATTCCCGAGTCTCAACAAGAGTCAAACAACCCAATTATTGAACCAAATTCAGACACTGTTAACCCCACCAACGATGTGCATGATGATGTGAGATATATGCAGGTTTACTCTAGGAGAAGAAATCCAGATCCTCAACTTGTGCAAGTCCAAGATTCAACTCCTAATCCTGGAACTGAGGGATATGCAGAACCTAAACCTGCACATTCACAGTCTGAGTATGACCTACCTATTGCATTGGGAACAGGAACTAGAGAATGTACCAAACGCCCATTGTACCTTTTAGCCAAATCTGTGTCGTTCCAAAGATTCTCTAAATCCCATAAAAGTTTTCTAGCCAGCCTTAACACCATTCCAATTCCTAATACTCTAGCCGAGGCACTTTCTAATAAGGAGTGGAGAAAAGCCATGAGAGTGGAAATGGAGGCACTAGAAAAGAACAACACATGGGAAGTTGTGGATCTACCAAGAAACAAGAAGACTGTAGGTTGTAAATGGGTGTTCACAATTAAGTACAAATCTGATGGGTCGTTAGAAAGGTACAAAGCACGACTGGTAGCCAAGGGATATACACAGACTTATGGGGTAGATTATCAGGAAACGTTTGCCCCAATAGCTAAAATGAATACAATAAGGGTGTTGCTATCTTTGGCTGCTAACTATAATTGGGATTTGCAACAGTTTGATGTAAAGAATGCATTTCTCCATGGTGATCTAGAAGAGGAGATATACATGGACATTCCACCGGGTTTTGGAGAAGGCATTAAGGGGAACAAAGTTTGTAGGTTGAAGAAAGCACTATACGCCCTCAAACAATCTCCGAGAGCATGGTTTGGAAGGTTTACAAAGGTGATGCTTAGTACAGGTTACAAGCAAAGTCAAGGTGACTACACATTGTTTATCAAACACACAGCCTCAGGGGGAGTTACTGCACTATTAGTCTATGTGGACGATATAATCATTACTGGGAATGATAAAAAGGAGAAGGAAGCATTGAAAAACTGCCTTTCCAGAGAATTTGAGATAAAAGACTTGGGGAGACTAAAGTATTTTCTCGGAATTGAAGTTGCACATTCTAAACAAGGCATCTTTATCTCTTAACAAAAGTATGTTGTTGATCTTTTGAGAGAAACAGGAAATATGGCATGTAAACCAGCTTCCACGCCTATAGATCCCAATCATAAACTTGGAGAAGCCAGTGAGAATGCAAGTGTAGACAAGGAGATGTTCCAAAGACTGGTTGGAAAACTCATTTATCTTGCACATACACGGCCAGATATTGCATACGCTGTAAGTGTAATAAGTCAGTTTATGCATAATCCTAAAGAAGTTCATCTGCAGGCTGCTCATCGAATTCTGCACTATTTGAAAGCCAATCCAGGAAAACGAATTTTATTCAGAAGAAATGGGGGACTGGCTCTTGAAGCATGTATAGATGCCGATTATGCAGGATCTCTAGTAGATAGACGGTCCACTTTCGGTTATTGTACCTTCTTGGGAGGAAACTTAGTCACTTGGAGGAGTAAGAAGCAAAATGTAGTGGCTCGGTCAAGTGCAAAGGCAGAATTCAGGGCTATGGCACAAGGAGCGTGTGAATTCCTCTGGTTGAAGATAATTTTAGAAGACCTGAAGATTCCACGAGAAGAGCCAATGAAACTATATTGTGATAACAAGTCAGCCATCAATATTACTCACAATCCTGTTCAACATGACAGGACGAAGCACATCGAAATTGACTAACACTTTATAAAAGAGAAACTGGATAGCAAGTTGATTTGCACTCCCTATGTGTCTACAAAAGGACAACTGGCCGATGTACTTACTAAAGGGCTCAATAGTACAGACTTTCGAAGAATTATAGCCAAGCTGGGAATGGAGGATCTCTATTCACCAGCTTGAGGGGGGGAGTGTTGGAAAACGTGGGGTTACTGGTGCAGATCTATATTTGGTAGTTGTGTAAAAATAGAATTGTATATATTCCTAGGATTGTGGAAGGATTGATTTAGAAAGTTTTTTCTTTCTATTTCTTTCTTTCTATTTTCTTTTCTTTCTATTTTTGTACTTTCTATCTTCTTTTCTTTCTATTTTTTTCTTCTTTCTATTTATTGCAGCAGCTTACTGTATAAATATGCCGATTGGCAATAGAATGAAACACATCATTATTCTACCATTCCAAAACAATTCCCTTAATTATATCTCTGCTAGGGACAGAGAAAACCTTTTGATTCTGATTCAGAAGTACCAATGAATAAAGACTAAACTAAGTATCATTTTTCTACAGAATTTTCCTTTGAAAATTCTGGTATATATTCCCTCTTTGTATGAGAGAAAACCAGCATATAAAGAAACAAACATTGTATGCATAACAAGTAAATAGGCATCATAAAAAGCATGTTTCATCAATAAGGCTACAAATGGCCTTTAAATTGTGGTAGTGTGCATTATCATGCTGGGAGGAACCATAATCAGCTAAGTTTCATGAACAAGGCTGTAGATGGTTTTTCCCCTCACACATAAGTTAAGAGGTTGTAAGGAACCATAATCAGCCAAGTTTCATGAACAAGGCTGTAGATGGTTGTCTCCTTACATGTATTTCAATATGAAACATGGAAGAAAAGAAAAATAAAAGGAAGAAAGAAAGGAGTGAGAGGAATTAATAGAATATGGGCTTCCATCTCATGTGAGAAGCACAAGGAGTATCATATTTAAGAGGTGTAGAAAGAAAACAAGATTCCCTACCTTCTTCTTCCCTTTTTATGCTCTCCACACCAATCTTCTTCTCTTTTCTCTTCCCACTTGTTTCTTAATGCTGGAAATCCTGTAGATAAATTAGTAATAGCCAACAAAAAGGCATTAGCCCCTTCTCCTTGTAGGAGAGGGGTTTATATAGAGGAGGGAGGTGGTTAAGTAACTCCCCACTCCTCTCTTCTTAGAGTGCCAAGTGTCACTCCACTTAAAATGGGTTAAGGAGGGAAAATAAAACTCTTCCTTCCTAAGGTGACAAGTGTCCCCCCACTTAAAGTGATTAGAGGAGGGAAAATAATTCTCTCTCCCTTAGGGTGACATGTGTCCCCCCACTTCAAGTGGTTAAAGGAGGGAAAATAAATCCTTCTCCCTAGGGTGACATGTGTCCCCTCACTTAAAGTGGTTAGAGGAGGGAAAATAACTCTCTCCCCTAGGGTGACATGTGTCCCCCCACTTCAAGTGGTTAAAGGAGGGAAAATGGTCCTCTTGTTAGAATAGGATAAGTGGCATCCCCTCATAAACAAGTGGGACACCTCACAATTAATTAATCAAAATGGGTTTATTCTTTTAGGGCCTGCTGTTTCATTAAATGGGTTCTACTGCAGGCCCATTAAATGCTTATTGCATTACAAATCAGCCCACCAAAAAGACTGATTGGGCTTATAAGAAAGCCCTTTTTTTCTTCTTTATTATTATTTTTTTAAGCTGTGACTGGGAGTATCTTAACATCCTGCTCCCAGTCCAGCAAACTTAAGGACTTAACAACCAGCTTCTGGATTTATCAAATTGAACTTTGATGGAAGCAGTGAAAGTAACCTGGGGCCTTTCGGTATTGGAGGAGCCTTCAGAGATGAGAAGGGAAAGTTATTACTTTATTGTTGTAGTATGTAATTTAATAGCTTTCTATGGTCTGATCTATTACCATTCAATATTTTGTAAAAACATAGTTCCTAATATTATAAGGTGTTTTGAGGACTCCATGAATAGCTAACATGCTCTAAGCTAGGATATCTTTTCAAATCTCACTAATAAAATTGGTTGGAATGATAATCTTATGGTTTTAGGCCTGATTTTTCTGTATGAAGCATTCCTCACTTTCTGTGTCCACTAAAGCTTATGCTTAAAACAAAATATATGATCAAATATGTGTGTGAGTGCATTTATCCCTACATACATTTTTATGAATGCATTGTGTCAAACATGGTATTCCAGTCAACGCATGGCTATTATTAGCCTGGCCAAGTTCTAGAATCCAAGGTTCAAAGTATCGTTATGTATCGGCCCGTATCGGCCAATATGTATCATTCCGGGACCCTTCCGATACGCCCATACAGTGGGTGTATCGAGGGTCTGACCGGTTCAGGGGATGGAGGGGTCCTAGACCGGCTCCCCTAAACCAGTTTTGAAAAAAAATAATAAAAAAAAGGTAAAAAAACGAATATCGAAACGCTCGATACGCCCCTACCGGCGTATCGGGCAGTAGTGGTGTGCATGGGTTCTTCAGTCAAATGCTCTTTAAAAATATCCTTGGCCTACTATAGCCTGTTGTTTTTCCAGTCCCCTCATTGTTGTATTCTCAAATAGGGGTTTGGAGAAGATAATATAATATTCAATGAATGGGTCTGAGTCGTCTGACAGATATCCTTTGGAGCTCATCATGTTCATTTATTTTATTAGTTTCTTCTTTGTTTAGATAAATCAGGTTTATCTTGTCAAGTTGTGTTAAAAATTGTTAAAGATGAACACTATTGCTAATTTTGAAAGTTATTTATGCTTAATTTCCTATTTTAGTTAGAAATCTAAACTAAAAATTCCAGATTTTTTTTATGAATAACTATATTTTCTTTCGATAATGACAAAAAAATCAGTATATACTATTCTTAATCCAAATTTGGATTCAAGTAACCGATTAATTAACAGTATTGCGATTTATCCTCTTCCTAATTTTGCTAGGGAAATATATATCCTCAAAGTGGTCAAAGTTTTAGGACATTGGCATGCTGTTATTGTTCTTGTTCCTACTTTTGATAGTGAATTAAATATTCAAAATGGTCTGATCTCTGTCAGGGCTCACCAATTAGTCAGTCTACTCCTAACATTGGAGTTACTGTCACAAATTGTTATTGTTAACTGTGTAGGCCATTGGTAATCTGGGTTCCTCAGGCATTGGGGGGATGATTAGGGATGAGAGTTGTGCTATCTGTGCCTTGTTTTCTGGACCAATTGAGCAAGGTGATTCGGTAAGAGCAGAACTCCTAGCAGCAGTTTTTGGGGTTGAGAAAGCAAAGAATTGGGAGTTGGTAGTTTGATCATTGAAGGTGATTCAAAGATAGTAGTGGGATGGCTGAAAAAAGGTGAGGGAGTGATTTGGCAGCTTAGAAATGAGTTTAGGATTTTCAAATGGCTTTCAAAAGATATGAATGTTCAAATAAGATGGGTTAGAAGCTGGCTGCAAAAGGAAGAGGATGTTGGGTGGTGGAGCTACATTTATGAGAAGAGGAGAATTAGGTGGCTATTACAAGGAATGGAGGTATCTTTTCAGTGGGTAAAGAAAGGCTAATTCCTCTGCTGATGCATTGGGCAAACAAGGGGTGGGAAGGAATCAATTGTTTTGGGCTTTGTTGTAACCTTGCTTCTTTTATGGGAGAGCTATGAGAGTTTATCTCTCCCTTCTTTGCACCTTTGTATCTTTATCTTTAATTTAATGAATCTCTTCCAGTTATTGATCAAAAAAAAAAAAAAAAAGATGGGTTAGAAGATCTGCCAACAGTTTAGCTAAGCAAGGGGTTCAAATACAACATATATGTTGGGCACAAATGTAATATAGTTGGGGGCTAATCCTGTAATGGGTTTGCTAGTTTCTCACAACTTCTTGTTGTACTCTGTTCTTTTTAATCTTTAATGAATTTCTAATTTTCATGTTGCTGATAAAAAAAAAACTGTGTGGGCTATTGGCTGGTGTAATTGTAAAATTTGGGGCTGACAAGTGTGAGAATGCAGGTTCAAGTCTGAGAGCAACCGTTTTGTGCAAAAATATAATAAAGCCAAAGGTAAGGTTCATTGTTCCCAAGATCCCAGATAGCTGGAACCGATGTTGGGTAATGGCCCTTTTTTTCTATTCAGTTGGAAGAACCCCAATAGATTTTGAATCTACTTTGCCTATCATAAATTCTATAGGTGTTGAAATGAAAGCTATGAACTGTTTATTCAACTAATTCTTTGTTCAATGTATTATCTTCTAAGATATACAGTAAAGGACCTATATAATTGTATAACCCCGTTATTATTTGTTTCAGGTTAACTGGGATGAGCCTGAAGTTTTGCAGAATGTCAATAGAGTAAGTCCCTGGCAAGTTGAATTGGCTGCAGCCACACCACCTCTTCAAACCCCTTTCCCCCCAACAAAGAAATTCAAGGTTCCTCAGAATCCTGACTTGCTGACTGGAGAGGGACCCCTATTTTTTCCTATGACAGGATTATCCAATTCAATGATGGGGCACTTGAACTTGACCCCATCATTGTTTAATTATAACACTTTTCCTGCTGGCATGCAGGGAGCCAGGCATGATCCAATCTGTGTATCCAGTTTATCCAATTTTGTATCTAAAAATATGGGTGACATGTATTCTAATAATATTTATGGCAACAAAACTACACCGAAGTCAAGTTGTGTGTCCACTGAATTGAGTATTGGTAGTTCATCACACTCAGACAACTCGTCACCACATAGCCAAGGCAGTGTGCATTTCTTTGGCACAGAAACTTCTGGCCATCATAACTGCAACATGACAGCAAAAGCTAGTGTTACTTCGTTCCAGCTGTTTGGTAAGACTATCCAGACAAAACAGACTGCAAAGAGTGGGTTTGATGATGGTGGATGCATGGAAGATGAAGTTATTAAGGAGTACAAAGAGGCAGATGGTGTGAGCAAACCACTTCATTCGTCATCTTATCCATATGAAGGGATGTATAATGGGCTTGATGTTCAATGCCAGAGAGTATCAGCTGTGGAGGCATGTTCCTTGTGATGGAAAGGTAGTTCCATTGGTGCCATGCAGATGGAAGCTGTACAGGTACGCATTGAATCTGTTTAGCTTATATGTGGTAAAAAAGCTTTAGATTTGTTTGAAAATTGCATAACTAAATAACTTTTTCTTAGTTTGCTTATGAGTTTTGAAGAGCAGTTATGGTTCTTGTGGGGTGGTTTTGAAAATACCTTGTGCCAAATATAAGATTGTTAAAATGTGTGATTGCATTGCTTTCTATTTGCGAGTAAGATTCTATTAGAATCCAATCTGCCTTTGAATTCTGTTAGAATAGTGACAGTAGAAATAAGAGAGAGGAGAAGAGGAAGAAGAAGAAGAAGAAGAGAAGAGAATAAAGAGGGAGAAAAGTTTGGTTTGAACAATAACATAATTAATCTTGTACATTCATAAAAAAAAAGTCTGGTTCGAACAAGAGAGAAAATCAATCTCTCTCTGGTCGGCCAGATCTGTTTGTATATTTCTATTAATCAAAAAAGGACACCTTTGCCCCTACTCAAGTGAGGGACACAAGTACTAACATAACTTTACACATCAGCAACTTAAACATAAGCATAAAGACTAAAATACCCCTACACTGTTGACATTAACACTCCCCCTCAAGCTGGTGAGTATATATCATAAAGTCCCAACTTGTTACATATGTAGTCCACTCTTCCCCGACTTAACCCTTCGGTAAACAAATCTGTCCATTGGTTTCCTGTGTTAGCATATGCAGTATCTATCACTCCACTCAGCACCTTTTCTCTCACAAAGTGATAGTCAACCTCTATATGCTTAATTCTCTCATGAAACACTGGATTAGAAGAGATATGGACTGCAGCCTGATTGTCACAGTAGAGCTTCATTGGAGTGTCAATAGTGTATCCCATCTCCTGTAGAAGGTTCCTTAGCCACACTAATTCACAAGTAGTATGTGCCATAGCTCTATATTATGCCTCTGCACTGCTTCTTGCAACAACTATTTGTTTCTTGCTTTTCCATGTCACCAAATTACCCCCAAGAAAAGTACAATAGCCTGTAGTGGATCTCCTATCAGATATAGAACCAGCCAATCAGCATCAGTATATCCCTCTATTTCAAGTTTTCCTCCACTTCTACATATCAAGCCACGCCCAAGAGCCCCCTTTAAATACCTCACAATCCTTAGAACTGCATCCCAATGTGGAACCCGAGGTTTCTGCATGAACTGACTTACCACACTAACCTCAAATGAAATATCTGGCCGAGTAATGGTTAGGTAGTTTAGTTTACCTACTAGCTGTCGGTACTTGCCAGGGTCTTCAAACTTTTCAACCATATCAATGCTCAGGTTAGTATTTGCTTCCATAGGTGTTTCAGCTGGTTTAACACCTAACAATCCTGTTTCTTCCAACAAATTAAGAACATATTTCCTTTGACACAAGTTAATACCATGCTTAGACCTTGCTACTTCTATCCTCAAGAAATACTATAGCTTACCAAAGTATCATTCCCGGTAATAACAATATCACCTACATATACCACCAATAGGATCTTTCCAGCTTAAGAGTCATGACTGAAGACTGAGTGGTCAACCTGGCATTGTTTCATACCAAACTTCTTTACCACTTCACTGAACCTACCAAACCATGCACGAGGAGACTGTTTAAATCCATAAATGGCCTTCTTTAGTTGGCACACCTTACCATCCTCCTCTTGAGCAACAAACCCCGGTGGTTGCTCCATATAGACCTCCTCAAGTAGATCACCATGTAAGAAAGCATTCTTGATATCAAGCTGAAAGAGAGGCCAATCATACATAGTAGCTAGGGATATTACAACACGAACTGAACCAATCTTAGCAATCGGGGAGAAGGTCTCCGTGTAGTCAATACCATATGTTTGGGAGTACCCTTTGGCAACTAGTCTAGCTTTCAACCGCTCTACACTACCATTAGGTAAGTACTTAACAGTGTATACCCATTTACAACCGACAACCTGCTTACCAGAAGGAAGTGTGGTGAGGTCCCATGTATGATTATGAGTTAGAGCTGAGAGTTCTTCTTCCATTGCACGGTGCCACCCTGGAGAGGCAAGAGCTTCCTGGACATCCATAGGGACAACAACAGAGGATAACAAGGAGATAAACTGGTGATAGGAAGTAGAAAGGTGAGCGAGAGAAACATAATTAGAAATAGGATGAAGGGTACAACTGTGTTTACCTTTCCGCAAGGCAATGGGAAGATCAATTTCAAACACTAAGGTTGGGGCTGGTGTGGGAACAATTGCCAGATTTGTTGATGACGATGGAGCTGGAGGAGCCGGTACATGTTGGCAATGTGTATACACTTGACGACTAGGTGGCTGTTCAACAGGTGGTGGCACCAGAGGCAAAGACTTGGTCACAACTGGAACAAGTGGAACGGGATCCGCAACTGAAAGTGGAAGAGGAGGAGGTGGTGAGGAAGAAGAAACATCACCTGACCCCGAGAAAAACGGAGTGGACTCAGAAAAAGTAACATCAGCACACATAAAGGAACGTTGAGAACAAGGATTATAACACTTATACCCTTTTTGGGTCTGGGAATAGCCAAGGGAAATGCACTTAATGGATCATGCATCTAACTTGTCTCTTCCCGGTCCCAGATTATGAACAAAACAGACACACACAAAAACCCGAGGAGAAAGGGGAAACAAAGACAAGGTAAGAAACAAAGTGGTGAAGGAAGAATGACCATCAAGGATAAACGTGGGCATCCGGTTAATTAGGAAGCAAGAAGTAAGCACAACATCACTCCAAAAAGGTTTGGGTACATTCATATGGTGCATGAGGGATCAAGCAGTTTCCAAAAGATGGCGATTCTTTCTCTCAGCCACCCTATTTTGTCGTGGGGTGTAGGTACATGAAGTTTGATGGATAATGCCATGTTATTCCAAATATTCTTGAAATGATGTAGAAAAATATTCACGGCCATTATCGGAACGAAAAATTTTAATGTGGACACCAAATTGGTTGCGAATTTCAGCATAAAATTTTTGGGAAATGGTAAACAATTCACTCATTTCTTTCATTAAATAAAGCCACGCCATCCTTGAATAATCATCAACAAAAATAACAAAGTATTTATACCCATTGTATGACATTACTTTATAAGGACTCGACATACGTTTATCAACCCTAGGACTAAAGGGAACACGATGATGTTTCCCCAACTGACATGACTCACAATCCAAAACAGAAAGATGACTCAACAAAGGAACAAGAGACTTCAAAACTTTCAGTGACGGATGACCAAATCAATAATGTCACTAGAGAGGAGAAAGGGATGTCTGGAGAACTGTTGACTTACCACCATCAAGGTAATACAGTCCACCAGCTTCATGCCCTCCACCAATCTTCATCCCTGTCTTGAGATCCTGAAACACACGAATAAGGGTAAAAAGTGATAGAGCAATTAAGAGACTTGGTCAACTTACTAACAAACATAAGGTTAAAAGGAAATTTGGGGACATACAAAACTGAAGATAAAGGTAAAGGGTCCAGGTTAACATTACCAATACCACAAATGGAGGATGTGGAACCATTAGCAAGGGTAACAGATTGTGATGTTGGGTAGTAAGAGAGGGAAGAAAACACACCTGGAGTTTCAGTCATGTGATCGAATGCTCCAGAGTCAATAATCCAGGGATTGGGTGTGGATGCCAGACAAGCCATACCTGAGTGTGCAAGAGTGGTTGTGTTTTGTTGAGATGTGGCCTGGACAAACTTTTCATACTCATCACGGGGAATGCTCATCATCTCCTTCCCGGGAACATCTGTGGATGTAGGGGGCATTTGATCAGCTGAATAGCTCTCTTGTTTGAAGCTGCTATCACTGTTCATGGCATGATTGGCCCAAGTTGAAGGTGGACCATGCAAATCATAGCAATAATTAATGGTATGTCCATCCATACTAGTGTGTATATCTTCTTGGATCTGAACTACGTCCTATGCCGCAGACTCCCCCTGAATCTTGACCTCTAGTACGACCACCACCATGGTTATACATAGGTCCACCACCACCACTACGGCCATATACCGATCCACTGCTACCACTACGACCAGATTGAGCTCCCCGAGCTCCATCTCTAATATCACGGCCCCTTGATACTGCAAAGGCTGATATATCGAAAACACTAGAGTTCTCGATAGATCCAATAGAAATCCTTCTAAGTCGAGCAAACACCTCTTCTAAGGAAGGGAGAGCTGATCCTCCTAGTATTTGTGCTCGTACTGGTTCATATTCAGACTTCAGCCCCACCAAAAATCGGGTCACAACTAGTTGTTCTCTCTGCTGTTGCTGAATTTTAACATCAGAGTGAGGGGGTGGTACACATTCAACTCATTACGAATGTTTCTCATACTAGCATAGTATTCCTCAAGACTCTGATTACCCTGTTGCAAATTAAAGTATTCCTGATACAACTGATATACTCTAGTTGTATTGTCTTGACCCGAATACAGCTTCTTAGCATGGTCCCACACTTCCTTGGCAGTATCAAGAAACATGAAATTCATGCTAATCTTGGGTTCCATGCTGTTCCATAACCATGTAATAATCTGTGCATCTTCTTGTTCCCAGTCATCATACTCATGAGAGTCAGTAGAGGGTTTTTCCTCCCTTGTGTGTTTCACTTTCTTCTTTGTTTTAAGAAAGACTTCTACAGATTTTGCCCAAGGTACATACTTTTCTCCATTCAACTTAATAGAGGTAATCTGAACATTCAGGTAGTCAGTAGGAACCATCACACTAGTTTTACTGTCACTATTGTCTCCTATTGCTGAATTCTGTTATTGTTGAATTCTGCACACTGCACACTAAACCACATTGCACACTGAACCACACTGTTCTCAGCACCTGTTATTGCTGAATACTGCACTCTCTACACCACAACCCTACCACATGACTACCTAAAAACTCACCACACTGTTCGAAGTTCACTCCCCCTTCAAATCACACTGAAATTTGCATAAATCCTAACACCTTACAACCTGAATTTCCACCTTACGATCCGGAACATACTCATCATTTGATTCACAATAAAAAACTGCATAAAAACCACTTACCTAATCACCAGAAAATCAGACTATACTCGACACCCACTGCATCACTTGAATCAACCCTTTTCTCTTCATCTATTAGGGGATGGCTTCCTACAAACCACAGCAACCACCCACAAACTGCACGACTGGAGGCATAGAAACCTCCAAGGGAAGAGGGCGACCATTCCTTTTCAGCCCCTTCCCTTATCCCCAACCGATGGCGAAGAGAAAAGGAGAAAACCCTAGACTGGGTGCATGAAGATCAGAATTCTGGGCAGATTCGATTTGCTCAACCTAGCTCTGATACCATATTAGAATCCAATCTGCCTTTGAATTCTGTTAGAATAGTGACAGTAGAAATAAGAGAAAGAGGAGGAGGAAGAAGAAGAAAAGAAGAGAATAAAGAGGGAGAAAAGTCTGGTTCGAACAAGAGAGAAAATCAATCTCTCTCTGGTCGGCCAGATCTATTTGTATATTTCTATTAATCAAAAAGACACCTTTGCCCCTAATGAAGTGAGGGACACAAGTACTAACATAACTTTACACATCAGCAACTTAAACATAAGCATAAAGACTAAAATACCCCTACACAGTCGACATTAACAGATTCCATCGACCAACCATCATGATTTCCCTCTTTCTCTCTCTAGGAAAAGGTTTACCACTCAGGTCAAGTAGGGACCTTTCCTTGATTTCTGCTATGTAGAAGGTTCCTATGGCTGATCCAGACTGTCCATCATATAGGTAACCCAGTGGATAGGTCATACATTCAACCCCAAAGTTCACATAAGTCATGTGCTTTTATCTTGTATTGCTGATTTTCACAATTAATATTGTGCATTCAAAGTTTTAAATTATTAATATTTGTTCACACAAAAAGAATTTAATATATAACTTACATATAAAAGCAGGATTATTTTACATGTTGCAAGGTCTTTTGGCTATTTCTGTTCATGAATGTCATGTATGAGGTTCCATGTTTGTTTAAGGAAACTCCATAAATGACTCAACCAACAAATGTATGTATATGGAATAAGATTTTGTCATCAAGTCAAGTAGGAAGCTTCCCTACATGAACCCACCTATATCTGCCATGTAGAGGGATTCTTGCTTATCCAAATCATTCATCAGATAGAGGACACGCTAGATTTTCACATGCTCAATCCTATGGTGCATATTAACCATATTCCCCACCTTGTATTGGTGATTTTGACAACTATCATTCATAGTTACAAATTTTACATATAAGATTTACCTATGGAAGAAATTCTATCTAGTAAACATGGCAAGGTCATTTGGCCAAAATATTTTCCATGAATATGGGGTGGGGAGAGGAATTTCGGGACTTCTTTTTCATGGGGAGATGTTCCCAATGTATAGCTGTAGTGTCCTGTGGGTAGGTGTGGGTAGGAGATCTGGATTCCTTCTTTCTTTTGAGCTCCAAACTAATTTGCCACGTCAAAGATTTTTAGGCATGATTTATTATTTTCTTTTTTTCTTTGTGGGGTGGGGATTTCTGCCTAGGGAATTATTCACATACCATTATAGTATTGCTAAAGGAATAATGACTAGTGCCACAATATGATATTACAAATAATTTGATCTGATAGTTAAATAGAAACAGCTAATCACTTTGATTGTGTGCTCTCATCTTTGCTTACTCATACCTCACTTTGATTTTGATCTTTATGACATATTTGTGTGTTGGCCTAATAATTTTATGCTTTTTTACTTTGCTAATTTGGCTGGAATTAGTACATAGCTTGATTTATCCACACAAACATGGGCATCACTTAGGACTAGTTGATGTATCTGTAATTATGTAATCCTGCTCATATGGTTTACTCTGTTCCTATTTGAAATGGAAGAAACAAAAGCATCGGGTTTAGTCCTCTGTTGCTGGGTCTGTGGTTTATCCTGAGAAAACCATACAACTGCCATGCTTCCTTTAACTAGGGGTGGCAATTGGGCAGGTTTGGGTTGAGCTTCAACCCAAACCATCTAACTCATTAACATTAAATTAAATGGATTGGGTTCAACCCAAACCCACTTTGATCCAATCCAACCCACTCAACCCGTTAAATCTATTATTCATTAAATGTGACCTATATAACTTGTAGAAAAATACATAAATTATAAAAACATAGAAAATTTGGGAAAATAGTATAAATTATATGAAAATATAAAAAATACAGAAAACAATAGAAATTGCACAAAATTATAAAAAAACAGAAAATGTAGAAAACTAACAAAAATTGCAAAGAACAAAGAAAAACTAGAAATTACAAAAAAAAATTGCTCAACAATATAACAAAAATTATAGAAAAACATTGTTAAGAGTGTGAGGGCATTTCTGTCATTTTGTGTTTTTTTGTATTTGGGTGCTTATTCAAGGGCACCTTTGTAATCTTGCTTATGAAGAAGAAATGAAAAGTTTCTTGGTGTGAACAGTGCCACACCAAACATTCTCGACACTTTCTTTCTCCTTTTCCTTCTCCTTCTTCTTCAACATCTCTAAACTTTACAACTAACATAAAATGAACAAAAATAACAGAAATTGCAGAAAAATTACAAAAAACATAAAAATGCAGAAAAA
This sequence comes from Nelumbo nucifera, assembly GCF_055504915.1. Classification (NCBI taxonomy): domain Eukaryota; kingdom Viridiplantae; phylum Streptophyta; class Magnoliopsida; order Proteales; family Nelumbonaceae; genus Nelumbo; species Nelumbo nucifera. Next base: position 33,026,099 of record NC_142649.1, read on the forward strand.
TAACAAATGCTACACAATAATATAACAAAATTTATAGAAAGATGTAGAAAATGAAGAAAAAATATTAGACCATGAAATTTCATCTTCTGTGTCGCTCCATCCTTTTAATTAAAAACCAGATGCTCCACCGCTCTTAATTTCTATTCCACTGCAACTATCTCATTTCCTCGGTCTTACCTAAATAGAAAAGATGGATTTGGTTTTTTGGAAAAATCACTATAGAGATACCAAAACTTGAAGTTCTCTGATCTTTCTCTGAGTATGAAATTCAGAAGTACTCTTACTCTGTGGTCACAGAAGGGATTTACAACCTGTTGGAATTTCAAAGGAACCCTAACGGTGGCTTCTCCATTTTAGCCAACTACATTGGCACTCTTTGCAAACCACACAACGAATACCCAAAGCTCAGAAACCACTTCATTTTTTCAGTTCATATGTCTGCATTTTTTCAGTTCAATCTAAATCTGAAATAATGTTTATTTGGTTCACATACAATCACATCTGAAATTTAATTTACGTTTCTGTGGAGAACTCAAAAGTAAAGAGAAGGAAGAAAATTGTGAACCACGAAGCAGAGAAAGGGAGAAGTTAAAATATCAAAAGCTAATGCCTAATGGGTTATCCGTTGGAAAACCATGACCCAGCCCACCCAAACCTTTAAATGTTTTCTTATTGGGTTACCCAACCCATAGTGACCCAGGACTAAATGGTTACAACCCAACCTGTCAATTACTGGGTGGGTCGGCGGGTTGGGTTGATAAATTGCCACCCCTATCCTTAACAACCATCTGATTTCCATCATATCCATGTTGGACTGTTGGTATATGGTACATCAGCAGGTGGGAGTCAGCGTATAGGCATAGGCTGGTACTATGTTGCTAGGCATTGTAACTGGATTTCAATTATCATATTGGAAAATCTGAGCTCTAGCCATTTCTATGTGAAAATATGGAATATAAAGATTTTACTGGCAGGGCTGAAACGAAATGGATCTTTAAAATGATTTGGAAGCACGACCCACATCCATCAAAAAAGAAGCCTTAGATATTTTGATTATTGAAATTGTAGCATTTTTGTTCATGGGAAAGGACAGCTCATTCATCTTTCCAATAGGTATAAGATTTCATTTTTTTTTACTTGTCTTCTTTTTTAATCACCAGTTTGTATAATGTCTCTGATCACTCCTATTGTTTGCAGGTGTTTCTAGGAAAGGGAGGAACTGACTCGTTATCTGACTCTTGCAGCAATAATTTGACAGTGTTGGATTGGTTTAGTTTTGAAGCTAGAACATTTTAGTCTGACAATGTGGCTGTATGAACCACCGTAGTTTCTTTTTTTTTTTCTGATGTCCAAACCAATTAATTTACAATTGACAGAAACTTGACATTTTAATTTGTCGTGCTTGAGTATGCGAGTCATTCTGTATGAGTTGATGGATGCTTTCTTCTATTGAGCAACTTTGTATGTTCACAAGTTTGAACTATTATTGCCTACGAGACTGACCTACATTCCATTTGCATTAATACTATTATCATGTGATGCTACTCTATGTGGTTGGATTTTCCTTGTTGGTAACATGACGTGTTTGGTATTTATTAGAGCAGGTTGTGTTTAAAGATCGGTTGATCAATCTTTGTGTTTTTGATTTGCGAAGCGGGTTATTTGGCATTTTCTTTTGTAGTTTGAACTCTAGCTTATTATGATTGTACATTTGCAAGAATTCAAGATAGGTCCAATCAGCGCTTATTGGCTCTGCGTGTGCAATGAGAAAACAAGTGGAGAACAGCTTGATTAGCTTCTACCAGACTCTTGAATCTTGATTTCATGATATGATGATGCACTGTTCAAGGTATTTTCACTTCAGTATATACTAATATATTTACCTACATATATCTGGTAGGATGACATTCTTTTACAACTCCAATTTTATTATCGACTTAGGAGTTGGAGAAGCTTTTTTAAGTCGAGATTTCAGACGGCAGGTGCTACAGAGTGAGTGTGCCCGATCTACAATGCAAAAGCACTTGGGGTTTTTCTTCTCACGATGGGATTCAGTTCCACACGAAAGGAAAAAAGCTGCATTCTGCAGGTGCGTCCATCATCTCTTTAGCCTTTTACAAACATCTTCTCGTGAAATGCGACCTTATGCTTATGGCCCTCATCTGGCTGCACTCCACCAAACTCGGCAACCTCTATTCATGCTACCACACTGTGCTTCATTCGTACCAGTTATCTGAAATGTGACATGACGTTGGCCAAAAGCCAAAGTTCAAATTTTCATCTTTCAGTGGTCTCGATGATTTATTTCTGCTTTTAGGTACAAATGCAATGGCTTGCTGAGCAGTTTTCGAAATGTGAAATTGAAACTTGAGCTCACCGACAACAATACAAATATACAATCAATAGGTAGTTGATTGAAACCAATTTGGGCCCTGTTCCTGTCCAGTTCTTTTCTTAAAGCTAAATGAAACAAATAGGATCCTTCCTAGACGAATTAGCCCAGAAAGGTCAATCGCTAGAGATGGATGATAGATACCCAATTGTATATGCACTAGGGCCGGCACAAGAGACCTAGAACCACAATCTGAGTGTCAACCACTCAACATTTTAACTTTGTATCTCTCGTCTCTGCATGGCTCCACAGACCACAATCTCCCCATACTTTGTCCCAAGGTTCAAAGTATCCAACCACCTGGCACGCACAAATGGAGTTTCGTTTATGTGCTCCAGTTGTTTTATTTTCTTGGAAAATTGTCTAAAACTCACCATGAATTTTCAACAATTCTCTTAAACTCACAACTTTTCAAAATGTCTAAAACTCGCCATATCAGTAAGTTTTTATTTTCCAAAACTCACCTTCCATTAGTGCACCATTAATGCTTTTTAACAGAGGTGTCCATGTCAGTATAAGTAAAAATTTTCATGACCAAATTACCCTTGAATGGTGAGTTAGAGGAAAAATGCCTTTTTCAGTTTTCAATTTTCTTTTTTTTTTTGCATTTTTAGTGTTTTGTTATAATTTCCAATGTTTTTATAATCTCTTTTTTTACATTTTTTTTTATTTTCTACAATTTATAAAATTTCCAGTATTTTTGTTATTTATTTACAATTTCTGTGTTTTTCTATAATTTTTGGTATTTTTCTACAATTTTTATTTTCTGATTTTGTTTTTCAATTTCTATAGTTTCTATAATTTGAAAATAATTTTTTATTTTGTTTGCAATTTTTATAATTTTTTATATATTTTTATAATTTCTATGTTTTTATAAATTTTATATTTGAAAATATTTTTTTTGAACTTTTTTCCTTTTTTTTATGTCTAAATATTGAAATGGTAATATATTAACACCGATTAATTTATTTTGTATATATTTTATATTATTCTATGAAGGCTAAAATGGCAATATATAAACACTGTTAGTCTTTTTAATGTCAATTTAGTCATATGGTGAGTTTTATACATTTTGAAAAGTTATGATGAGTTTAAGAGAAATACTGAAAACTCATGATGAGTTTTAGATAATTTCTCTTTTTTTTTTTTCTCAAAATTTTATAAGGGGCTGGTTTTGGCAATGCCTACACCCCTGAATTACAAAAACCCAAAACACCAATACACCCCGATATGTTTAGCTGGTTTCTGAATGTGGTTACTGGTAGTACGGCCTATACTCGTATCCCTTTGCGCTAGTGCTAGTGAGGAATTACATTTGGCTCGTAGGTAATCACCTTTTCACATCCACCTCATCGATCATTCAAAAATTTTGACAATAATAAAGGAGATGTGGATTCATCATCCACTTAAATAAAAGCGATTGTACCTACAATTTAAAAGGACAGTTTTTTTTTTTCCTTTCTTGTGAGAAGGATTGATCCTATGGAAATAAAACATGGAATATTCGTAGAAATTTCTTTATATTTGTTCTATTCCTGCCTATCATATTTTACGACAGGAAACATGATTCGGGGTTACAAGTTTACAATTTCTGCCTCCCCATTTCAGAAAGTATAACATGGACGCCTCGGCTATCTATCATCATATCCTTGGGTGCGATAAGCTTTTACGTACCTCGATTGAGGACTTCCCTTTCTAACATATTTGGGAAGGTTGTAATTGTTTGGATCTGCTTCGAAAAGACCCAACGTTACCCCAATAATAATAATAATTAGTGGAGGGGCTGGAATGGAATCGTTGACCTGTTGATTCGATCTCTGGTAAAAAATTGTTGAATCGATCAATGATCCATTGACCCGAGCAGTCAAATCATTGACTTGTTTAATGGTTTTTTGTCATTTATTTTTATTTTTTCTTTAATTTTTGTTGTCAAAACGAGCCATGTGTTCAAACCGAACAGTCGAACTGTCGACTTAAAAATTGGTGCCAGAACGATTCCGTTTTCAGGTCGTATGAGTCACACACTCGAATGACATAACACATATGGTATTGTTTAATGGACCTCACACATTCAATTTTTTGTTGTCAGAACGGGTTATCTGTTTTTTTTTTTTAATTAGAAACCATCCAAGCAACCAGTTCCATTTTATCCCAATCCCAGTCACTGGCCAAAAACCGTTGAATCGGTCAATGACCCATTGACCCGAGTAGTCAAACCGTCAACCCGTTGACCTGTTCAATGGTTTTTGGATTTTTTATTTTTTATTTATTTTTGTTGTCAGAATGGGTCGTCCATTTGACCAGATGGTCAAGCCATTAACCCAAAAACCGGTTGCTAGAACGGTTCTATTTTTGGGTTGTATGAGTCACACGCTCGAATGACATAACATCGTGGTTTTTAAAACCGACTCGGAGACTGAATTGATCAGGGGTCCGGTTATTGGGTTGAATGGTCCGATCGTTCGAATCAAACTTTCGACCTGTTTTGACAAAAAAATAAAAAAAATAAAAAAACGGTCGAAACCATTCAAATGATTCGATATTTAGTTATTAACAATATTTATAATAACTATTATATATTTATATAATTAGATAATTATATAAACAATATTTATAATTATTATATATTTATCTAACAATATTTATATAATTAATAGAAAATAGGTTGCTCTCACGTAGGAATCTATTCGCACAAGTAGATTCCATTTTTTGTACGGAGATAGCACCCCAATCCTATATATATATATATATAAAAGATACGGTAGGCTGCATGGAGCGTTTTCAAATAAGTATGCAATCACCCTTCTCTGGTAATTGTCTTGATGGAAAACACTAAAGTAATGCTTAGACTATGTTTGGTTTGAAAGAAACGGTGGGGAAAGTAAAGGAAAGGTAGGGATTCCCTTCCTTTCCTTACCGTTTTTCTTTTAAACCAAACACAGCCTTAAAGTTTTTAAAATCCAATCTTTGCCCAAGAAATTTATTGGGTGAATATTTATCAAATTACCCCAGAATGGTGATTCAATTTATTTAAGTGGGCTTTTATTATTATTTTTTATTTCACTGAGTGAACAACAAGCGCCAAGTTGGGATTGAACTTAAACCTCCCCTATTAGCAAAAAGTACTAAAGCAACCTAAGAGAGAGTCCATTACAATATAATTAATGAAAGGGTGCATTTGCATATTTATTTGAAATATGAAGCTAGGGAGGTTTAAGTATCAGCCAGAAAGAATGGGAGGTTTACGTAAAATTCTTAAATTCAGATGTAAAGTGGAATACTGGAATTCCATGATCTTTGGTCATTTGATAAACATATTTAGCAATGCCCAATTTTTTCTTTCTTTTTATGATATTAAGTGATAAAATAATTACATGATTTGCAATATAAATGCAAGATGAACCAACAATTTTGAGTTTTCAGTTGAGAAACGCCGACTGCCCCCAAGACAATCATCAACCTTATTAGCTTGAACGAGAAATGAATATTGTGGGTGGAGGGAGAAATGATGTGGAAGTATATACAACTTTCAGATTTTATTGAGAATATTAACTGAAAAAAAAAAAACATATATATATATATATATATATATATCTTTAGGTGTTCTTTTCAAGGGCTGAAGAGGAATGTTCAGATGGGGAAACTTCAGTGCTGCATATTGGGCAAACCTGCAAATTATACCAACTGGCTTATCAGAATGAAATCATAGATCAACCATGAATAGGAATTATATTTGTAATAGTTAAGTAGTTATTTACCCTTTTAATTTGAAGCCATTTGCTTATACAATCTGAATGGTAGGGGTGTTCACAAGGAAGGGCTACTAGTGATTCTCCTTCTTCATACTCAACCTGACAGATCACGCACCTGCCATTTCTAAGACTCAGAGAGATTGCCCATGGTTGGTTATGTTATCTATGTTATGTGAGAGTTAGGTACCGATCTCAACTTACCGGTCCAAACCATTTTTGCACTCACTCTGGCACTTGAATTCATAGGGATGCAAAAGTGCGGTGACTGCATCTGCTGGTAGTCCTTTATTCACTTTTCCAACAATCTCCCCCAGAGCAATCAGCTCCTGCAAATAACCTATCGGATGATTTCTTTCTGTAATTAGTAGTAAGTAATAGAAACGTAGCAAGACACCCTCATCATACCAACCTCATAAGACAAGTCGTCTGGATCGAGATCGTCTTCCTCCATATCCTACAGAGAAATTTCTTATATATAAGCTTCTCCATCATTCAAGATATCTAATATTTGGTGCAATTTTGATGTTGCCCTTTCATGAAGTACTGCAATTGCTGTAATGGCTCGTTGAGATGATTTAATACATTTGAAAAGCGAATCAGCCAATCAGTTTCTGATCATTATGGTAATTCTAGTAGCCCTTGTATGTATGATCCCCTCTTTGCTTACTGTTAATTCATTTGGTTGGCAATTTCAGACTATAAACCATTTTACAGTCTGGTGGGCACTAATTGGGTCATGGAGATGATATTGAATTAAAAAGAAAAGAAAAGATTTGAATAAGTACCTCATCTTCTTCATCCTGGAACTCCATTTCATCTGTAAATGCAAACATTTAGAAGAGTTACAACAATGCTTCTTTTCTAGTTTTAATCTCAAAGTGTATCATGTGCACCAACTTTTCTGAAAGTCATAAGGACTATTAGTTACTGGAGATTTTCCAATCCAAACTCATCTTATTTATTAAAAACGAATAAATTTATAGGCAAGTGATTCCCATATGTAAACTAAAATCAAAATTGAATTTGGACTGGTTCTCTAGCTGGTAAATTTTAACCCACTCCAGTCCCAGGTGATCCATTTCCACCTTTGCTTGTAAATGATGATAACTGTCTAATTTATGGCCAGAAGCCCAATAGATTTCTTCACTTAAAACAGATAGAGAACATTTATTCATTTCGGGTAGAAAAGAAAACCAGAAATATATCTTTTATTCTATAAGAAATATTGATATATTCTATTTAGGTGAAAAATAAACTTTTTCTAAAACCTTGATTAAAAGGACTCCAAAAAGGCAAAAACACCTTGACTAATTTGTGCTAAAGCCTAGAAGCAGACAGATGCAAATTACCATTGGCATCACCATCTTCCAATAAATCCATGTTGTCCCCACCATCTTCAACTCCTTCATCCCCTCCATCATTGTAATCCTCCTCTTCATCGGTTTCACTCAGTGTAAACATCAAAAATCCCCTATCCTGGCAACAGAAGAAATAATATCGAAATTATATCATCACTCAAATGACAATAATGGATTAATCCAAAATAAAGAAACAACAGAATTTGAGTGACAAAATAGAAAAAAAAAAAAAAAGTTGATGAGAAGACCTGTTCTTGCAGTGACATAGCAAGAGCCAAATCTGAGTCTTCTTGGTCGAGCTGGATGGATAGGACCCTCCTTGAAGCCTGTCTAGTCTCTTCATCATCCATGGAAAATGGATTCAATCTCTTCTGAAGGAAAAGGAAAAGAGAAACCCAGTTGGTGAAAGTATATGTGGAGACTCAGAATTCAGAAGATCTAAAGCTTGAGCTTTCCTGGGTAGAGAGCTAAAGCAACCTTTATGGGCTTTTATGCAAACGTTTCCCCCTAACGTATACAACTTATAATATATATAGGAATATATTCCAATTTGCAGTTTGAATACATGGTATACTTCTGCCTTGCTGTTGCCTAACGTGGAGGTAACCAACTGCTTGCCACTTGGCTTGTTGGGGGTGCCAATCACTTTATAGCAGTGTTTTAATAGTCGATCCGGAAATGAAACCGCTTTTCGGCCTGGGTGGTGGGTTGGTGCTTCAACCGTTTGAGACAATTGGACCAACCTGTGGCATCATAAATAAAGTAAAAAATAAATAAATGATAGAAAATTTTACAAAAAAAAAACAGAAAAATGGGTTTGTCTCTAACATCAAGTATTCATCATATTAAAATATAAATAAGTGTGGTGTGATAAATGAGAACTATCGTTATCAATAAAGGAAATATCCAAAAAATACAAAAAAAAATCTAACCCGTGACGTGACCTGCTGATTGGATCAAATGATTCAACGCATGGTTTTCAAAACCAGAATGGAAAACCCGGGAACTAGTCAGGTAATTGGTTCTATTTCACCCTAAAACCGCTTTTCGGCAAAAAACTGTTGATTTAATTGATCAGCGATCCGCTGACCCAAATGGTCGAACCATCGATCTGGACAACGATTTTTTGTCGTTTTTTATTTTTTCAAGTCAGAATGGGCCATCTGTTTGAACCAGATGGTTGGACTGTTCAACCCGGGAACTGGTCCCTAGAACAGTTCCCTGTCCAGTCCAGTTTTAAAAACCTTGATTCAACGATTCAACTGGTCCGGTTCACAGGTAAAATGGACCAAAGTAGTGTTTGTTTTTTACAAACGGTTCACGGGTGAAATGAACCCAAAGCATGGATGCAGATGAAGGATCAAGCGGTTCAACTGGCTGATTTAACCCTAATTTGAAAACATTGCTCTTATATACTTCACTAGAATCGAGCAGTTCTTTTGTGCTGATTAAAAAAAAAAAAAATGGATGCAGGGTAAGAGTTCGTAGCGCATGGCTAAAACAGAAAATCATAGCCAAGTCACTTCATCTAATTGAAGGTAAGACTATGGAAACAAATCAAAGGCTTTGATTCACTGTCGTAGCAAGTGTGGATTGGCAGGGATAATAGAAGCCTCAGACTGCAAATAGAATTTTATATGTAAATAGGAAGGAAAATGTTGTAGCTCATAGGCTGGCATGTCAATTAAGTTTGTAAAGGTGGTACTGAACGTCTATTCCAACTTCCCCTGGAAGGTCTTGATGTAAATATGTTTCTATCTACTTCAAAAATTAAAGAATGTTTTTATCTATAATATAAAGTCTTTCTTGTGCTTGCTGACCAAAAAAAAAATTGCATAGAGGAGACGGCTATATATGGGTGGCAATCTGTATGGTTTAATGGGGTTTGAGCTGGCTGTAGTTAGAAGGTACAATTCACAACCAAGCCAAATCAAGCCTTCACTCTCCAATTCTGAACTTTGAATGACCCTGGAAGGTGCCAACCAAACTTAGTTCTCTGTAGGCCCAAATGAACCAATTAACACACATTTATTTGGAAATTTGTTCTACGCCTCTACCACAGTAGATATCCTACGATTTCTTTGATAATAAATAAATGCATAAATACACACATATATATATGTATATATATAAATATAAATATATATATATATATATATACATACATATATGTATGTATATATGTATGTATGTATGTATGTATGGGCAAGATGATTTCGCTCATACTCATTTGAGCATAACTAGGCATAACTCACAATTGGGTTATGGTTGTGTTTGGCATTAGATGTTCCCACAATTTTTTTTTTCTTTTTTTCGTCCATAAAAATTCTTTTGATGTTTTTGTAGATCTTTTGTTGTGTTTTTTGGGAATTAGAACATACTCATTTGATATTGAGCAATGTTACTAATTACTTCTCTTAGCATCGTGATTCTCTTCTCGAATGATAGAGATCAAGCCCTCCAGCCTTCTATTTTATTTTTTATTTTTTCAACGTACTCCCTGAAAGTGGTTTTTCTAATTCTCTCACTTATGAGGGAACCTCCCAAGTATTTTTCATTTAAATTGCCTCTTGGGATCCTTATAATTGTGGCCAATAATTTTTACAGTTTATTTTGAATGTTTGGAAGCTGCCTTGATGCTTCTGCATATTTGTCCAAAATTTCTTTCACTTTTGTTGTGGCCTCAATGGAGCTTTTAAGAATATATGAGGCAGTCATCTACAAATTGGAGCATCAGGATATTTGGGGCATTTTTTGTTACTTTTACTTTAATATCTTACTTTTTTTCTTTCTCCCATGGCTTTTTCAAAATTCTTTGCTAGTGCTTCACTACAGGCACAAAGAATTAACTAACACTCTAGTCTCTCCTAGAGTGTCATTAGCTAACACTTGATAGCTTACGAGGTTATACATTCCATTACCCAATTGATCCAATTTTTGTTTAGTCTCATTTTACCAGAGATTTTTCTTAATAAAATCCCATTCTAGCCTATCATAGGCTTTTCCATATCGATTTTATATGCTATTAGCCCAGCTTTCCCTTTTCTTAGTTTTCATGGTATTTCCTTTTTTTTTTTTTTTGAAAGATAAGATAAATTTTATTAGGAACAACAAGCAAATAGTACAACGGTTCCCTACCCACACTGAGTTTGGCTAGGAAAGAAGATCAGATTACAGACTCCAAAGGAAATGGGATCTTAACAACTCAACACATTCAGGTTTATGAACTCAAAATTTATAGAGACATAAGGTATTAGTTTACTAACAACAGAACATAGTAGGTCCTCTAACTCTTCACCTTTTTATAAAAGATTCTATTGTTTCTTTTAGTCCAGATGGACCAAAGAACAGTTGCAAGAACAGACTTCCAGACAAGCAAGTCTTTGACTGAGTTCGTCATTACCCAATTGATTCCAACAACATTAAGAAAGTGTTCCCACACCTTGGGAGTGACAGAGTAGTGGCTACTCATATGATTTGTATGCCCTTAGCTTCAATCATTTTGATGTACTTTTGTTATTTAGTGGAAATAAATAAAGTGCATGTTTGATTCATGTTGTTTGGTTTAATTCTGTGTAAAACCCTAAAACTGGACATTTGTAGAGACTCATGTTAGTTTTAAATGTTCACAGCCGCTGGATAAGTCTGGGGAGATTTATCAAGGCTGATGCTGGTGTGCCACCAAGTGTTGGGATGGCCTGTCTCAGCCATCAGGGTAAGACCCGAGGCATATACAGCATGGGATTACTTGAATCCTTGAACCGGACCAGATTTCCAGTCTTGCCCTGGACCTTGGAGATAGATGGGCAAAACTGGAAAGTTACACCTGACCCCTAGACTCGATTATGACACTTCACTAGGTGTTGGATCAGGCTGCCTTTGATATGCCAATCAGTGAGATCCTTAGTGGGGATCAAAACCTGGGTATGTTGGGGCAGTTTGAGAATTCATCTGAGTGGGTGGTCATAGTGACAGAATCAGCCACTTTGTCGGACAAAGGGTAATGATCGGGAATGCACTCTCTCTGATGGAAACCAAACTGCCGGCAGTTGATTTCAATCGTTGGAATTTTGTTTTTGCAAAATTAATATATTTACATATATATGTACGGTTTCAAAATTTTTGCAAATGGTTTTAATTCCCGGGATCCATGTGAGAGGAGAGTGCGGCACTGTTCCTTGCAGCCGAGGGAGAGGTCCTCTCTTGTCGGGCAGTGCTTGATCATTAAGGGCTGAGAGGTTAAGTGTAAGACCATTTAGGATAATACCTGATGGGCTAATCTTGCACCTGCCCACAGTCCCTGGGTTTTTATAAGATGGCTTGGCCCAGGGACCACTTAATGTAAGTGTTGGGCCCATAGGGTTCATACGATGGACTCAAGGGGTTCATTGAGATTTTCAGTGAATTTGGCTGGGCCTTGTATTAAAGGCTGGGCCGAACCCATGTGGCTGGTGTGTAGATCAATGCTTGGGTCCCACGCCATACAAAGAAGCCCAACTGGGCAGCAGATTGGAAACTAATTAAACACTGAATACTAAATGGGCCAAAAGCCCATTTCGAAGTGGCGATTGATCTGAAATTAATTTCTATTAAATCCAAAATTTATTTGGAATTGTTCTTTATTTATTTTGATTTAATGGACTGTTCAAACCTGGAGATCGCAGTGCAGTTTTAGCGCAGATGGTCTGCGCACCCTTTTTCTTTTCTATTTATTTATTTCATTCAATTCGGTCTGTAAATAATTTTTTTATTTTTTATTTTTAGACTGAATGTATAGGATTTGATCAAGAATGTAATTAATAGAAATAGGATTTTTGTTATTTTTCTTGATTAAAGAAGATGGAAGAAGATGGCGGCGCTGGAGATTTGCAGATGGAGAAATCGTTTTCTGCGATTTGCAGTTTATGAAACTGCAACCCTTGTGATTAACCTCTGTTTTGCAGGTGGTGCGAACAGTCCATAATTGTTTTGTGTTTGCTAGAAATCAAAACTATTAATTTCAGATCATTCAATAATTAATTCTTGAATTGAAAATCAGTTTTGGACCATTTCGGACTAGATTGGACCAAAACTGTTTGGACCAAATCTGGGTTTCGAAAGGGGCTGTTCTCAGTCCAATTATCTCACACTTTTGTTCCAAATCTGATGTTCAATTACAGGGATTAATTCGGCCCACCTGTAAAGCCCAGTTTTAAAGGGTTAAAACTGCAAAAGCCCATTATTGTGAGATAAGCTGTATTGGCCGAACTGCTATCTGCGATTCAGCCCATACACCTAGTGGACATTAATCGTTAATGACTTGATTTTTAAATGGGCCGTTGAATGGGCTTTACAGCAATTAATTGATTGGATCAATTCCTCCTTTACATGTGATGTTTGGATGTTTGATGTGCTGCGACCATGGGCCATAAGTACTTGGCCCGTGATGACTCGTTAGTGGCTCTTGCGCACACCATGGCTGAATGCACATCATTGCCATGGTGTCCCTGAAGGTCATTGGATGACCCCCCTCTTTGCCTGGTGGGCCCCACAACCCTGAAAAGGGATGCGTACGGAACCCCTAGCCGATTAAGGCCCACCAGAAATCTGACTTTATGAAAGTCAGTGGGAGCCACTTTGGTTTGACCTAAATTAGAACTAGGCCGTGATTTTGTTCCCTCCAGCAAATATGAATGCAAGTGATAGGGAGATCCATATGATGGACTCTCTAAAGGCCTTCCGTCATTAGCACAATGATGGGTCCATCAGTAATGAGGAAACGCACCATAAAATTGGGCTATCCATTTGCTGTTGGATCTGTTAGAGTGTTTCATAAGATGATAGGGGCGTCATAGACCGATGTGGGAGGGGCTTCACCAGAAAATGGGAACTCTCTCACGGTACCTTGGCGTAACCTGAATATGATGGGTGTGCACTCACTGACAGAAGGGTTTACCTGAAAACGGCTCTGAACCTTGTCTGACAGAGGCCAAAGGGAAACTCATTTGATGAGTGGATACGATCCGTCACAGAAAGGTGGTGGGGTTATGCAGCTGAAACAGTTGGTTTCACGCACCCCATGTGATTTCCCACATTTCCAGAGACATTTCGTCGTCTCCGTCACTGAGATAGGAGGGAAATCTCAGAGATGAACAAATGGGAATGGAACATAGATTAAAAGCCATATCTATGTAGGTAAACATGAATCAAACTAAGGTTGTGGACTAATGATTTTGCTGTTTTATCAGAAAATGGCAAACGGTCAATTTGCAAAGCTTCTAGACGATAACAAGCTTAAGGGCCCAAACTATGCCGACTGGTACAGAAATCTTATGCTGGTCCTAACTTCTGAAAAGTTAGACAAGGTAGTGAAAAATCCTGCCCCGGAACGTCCGGGTGATAGGGCTTCTGAGGCCCGAAGGAGGGACTACCAAGATTGGGAGGATAAAAACTCCCTAGCCCGCTGCTTTGTCATTGCCTCATTAGACAACTCAATACAGAGGCAGTTCGATCAGATCGAACTTGCCAAGGACATATTGGACAGTCTAAGGACAATGTATGAGGAGCAGAACCGTTCTACTCGACAGAAGGTCCTGAAATTGTTCATGACCGCGCAGATGACCAAAGGGCAGAAAGTTAATGACCATTGTCTTCGGATGATGGGATACATCAACGAACTTGAAGCTCTTGGATCCGGGCTAGATCTTGGCACGCAAGTGGATGCCATCCTAAATTCTTTGCCCTCTTCCTTCAATGCGTTCACTATGAACTACAATATGAATAAGCTGAATGTCAGCGTCCAGGAACTCAGCAATATGTTGCAGAGGGCCGAGGATTTACTCAAGAAGGATGAGCCTGTGGTTATGCTTGCTGAAGCTAACAAATCGGGCAAGAGAAAGAGAAAGGCAAAGAAGCCCCAGAAGAAGACTACCAAACCCAAGAAGCAGAAGAAGAACAAGGCATCTGATGTCTGTCACTTCTGCAAGCAGACCGGCCACTGGAAGAGGAACTGTCCTACCTACCTGGAATCTAAGAAAGGTAATATCGAAACTTGTGTCATAGAAACTAATATGTTAGTTACTTCTGTGTCCTGGTGTGTTGACTCCGGGGCTTCAACTCATGCGTGTAACTCACTGCAGGGGTTCAAAGTTAGCAGAAGGCTGAGTGAAGGTGAAGTGACACTGTTCTTGGGAACAACTGCAAATGTTGCAGCTGCGGCAATAGGAACCGTAGAATTGGTTTTTAAAGAAGGAGTCCTTGTACTTAAAGATTGTCTTTATGTACAGAACTTGAGAAGGAATTTAATTTCTGTTTCAAAATTGTGTGCTGATGGATATACTGTTTACTTTAGTAATATGATTACTGTTAAACGGAATAATAAATTCATCGCATGCGGGGAGCTAGAGAACGGTCTCTATGTTCTGCATCCTTCTTTGGAAACTAACTTAACCGAAACTACGTCGGTCGAAAATCCCAAGAAAAGGACTCGTGATACAGTAAATCTCACGTGCCTCTGGCATTACCGACTTGGCCACATCGGTGTCGACCGAATCACAAGACTGGTAAAGGATGGTCCTTTGGATTTTCTAACCGTAGAAAATCTTCCCACTTGTGAACCTTGCCTCCAAGGTAAGATGACTAAGCGGCCATTTGACGGTAAGCCTGAAAAATGTGCAGGCACACTTGACCTAATACATACTGATGTATGTGGTCCCCTGAGTGTTAGGACACGGAATCAACACGTGTACTTCATCACCTTTACAGATGATTTTTCACGATATGGTTACGTGTACCTAATGAGACATAAGTCTGAATCATTTGAAAAGTTCAAAGAGTTCAGACAGGAAGTCGAGAAACAGTTAGGGAGAGAAATTAAGGCCCTTCGATCAGATCGAGGTGGCGAGTATCTCTCTGACGAATTCAGGGACTACTTAAAGGCCAATGGGATAGTGTCACAACTAGCTCCTCCTGCTACACCTCAACTCAACGGTGTTTCAGAGAGGAGAAGTAGGACCTTGTTGGACATGGTCCGGTCACTTCTCGTACGCTCAGAATTACCCACATCCTTTTGGGGATACGCATTAGAGACTACTATCTACGTGCTGAATAGGGTTCCAACCAAATCAGTTCCGAAAACTCCATATGAACTTTGGACCGGAAGGAAGCCAAGTGTGAGACACTTGAAGATTTGGGGTTGTCCTGCACACGTTAAAAGAACAAGTGCGGACAAGTTGGAATCTAAAACCAGCCGTTGCCTGTTTATAGGCTACCCAAAGGATTCGGTGGGTTATCTATTCTATGACCCAAGTGAGCAGAAAGTGTTCTGCAATCGAAACGCCCGATTCTTAGAATCCGATTACATCCTGGACACCCATCGTCAGGAAATAGTTCTTGATGAGGAGAGCTCAGGAGCAGTGGGAGATGACCCACAAGTTCCAGGTAATGACCAACCTAGAAGGTCCACCCGGGTATCCAGACCACCAGTCCGATATGGTTATGACCAGGATAGTTACCTGGTGGAAGCCTTGACTAGTGAAGAGGATCCCGTGTCTTACGCGGAAGCTATGTTAGACATAGACTCCCAGAAGTGGGTGGAGGCCATGAGAGCCGAGATGGACTCAATGGAGACCAATGGAGTCTGGACTCTAGTGGATCCGCCCTCCGGGGTAAAAGCAATTGGTTGCAAATGGATCTACAAGAGGAAGAAGGGCCCCGATGGCAGGATTGAGACCTTTAAAGCTCGTTTGGTGGCGAAAGGGTATACTCAGAAAGAAGGCATCGACTATGAGGAAACCTTTTCACCGGTGGCCATGCTTAAATCCATTAGGATCCTGCTAGCTGTAGCAGCGTACCAGGATTACGAGATTTGGCAAATGGATGTCAAAACAGCGTTCCTGAATGGAGATCTTAGTGAAGATATCTACATGCAGCAGCCGCAAGGCTTCATTGCTGCTGGTCAGGAACACATGGTATGTAAACTTAATAGATCCATATATGGACTTAAGCAGGCTTCTAGGAGTTGGAACATCCGTTTTGATTCTGCAGTCAAAACGTTTGACTTTGAGCAGAATCCGGATGAGCCCTGTGTTTACAGGAAATCCAGTGGGGATAAGATCACCTTTTTAGTCTTGTATGTGGACGATATCCTACTCATTGGGAATGATGTAGGAATGTTGACTTCGGTCAAGGTATGGCTATCACAGCAGTTCTCCATGAAAGATCTTGGAGAAGCTTCATACATACTGGGTCTTCGACTCTATAGAGATAGATCGAAGAGGATAATTGGATTATCCCAGGCTGCTTACATTGACAAAATTGTCAAAAGATACAGCATGGAAAACTCCAAGAAAGGAAACGTTCCTTTCAGGCACGGAGTCATTCTCTCCAAGAAGATGTCTCCCAAGACTTCTGAGGAGATTGAGAGCATGAGAGACGTTCCCTATGCCTCAGCTGTGGGGAGCATCATGTATGCCATGTTGTGCACTCGTCCGGACATAGCTCAGGCGGTGAGTGTGGTAAGCAGATTCCAGGCAAACCCAGGACAGGAGCATTGGACTGCTGTGAAGAACATACTCAAATACCTTCGAAGGACGAAAGAGTTTTGTCTGGTATTCGATGGTAGTTCACTGCAAGTTCTAGGGTATACCGATGCCGATTTCCAGTCGGATCCAGATGATAGAAAGTCTACATCTGGGTATGTTTTCACGATAGGATCGTGTGCTGTTTGCTGGAAAAGCAGCAAACAGGGGTCCACTGCAGACTCCACAACCGAGGCCGAGTACATTGCCGCAAGTGAAGCTGCCAAGGAAGCCGCGTGGATGAAGAAATTCATACACGAATTGGGAGCGATTCCATCCAGCACATCACCCATCCCGTTGTTGTGTGACAACAATGGAGCGATCGCCCAGGCTAAAGAGCCTCGGGCCCACTCGAAGTCAAAGCACATCGAGAGGAAGTACCATGTACTACGGGAGATCGTTGGTAGAGGGGACGTCCTAATTCAAAAGGTAGCATCAGCGGATAATGTGGCAGACCCATTGACTAAGCCACTGACACAGAAGGTGTTTGAGAAACACGTGGAAAGTATGGGACTCCGGCTTGTACCAGATTGGACCTAAGTGCAAGTGGGAGCTGTTAGACAGTTTTGTATGCCCTTAGCTTCAATCATTTTGATGTACTTTTGTTATTTAGTGGAAATAAATAAAGTGCATGTTTGATTCATGTTGTTTGGTTTAATTCTGTGTAAAACCCTAAAACTGGACATTTGTAGAGACTCATGTTAGTTTTAAATGTTCACAGCCGCTGGATAAGTCTGGGGAGATTTATCCTGCCAAGGCTGATGCTGGTGTGCCACCAAGTGTTGGGATGGCCTGTCTCAGCCATCAGGGTAAGACCCGAGGCACATACAGCATGGGATTACTTGAATCCTTGAACCGGACCAGATTTCCAATCTTGCCCTGGACCTTGGAGATAGATGGGCAAAACTGGAAAGTTACACCTGACCCCTAGACTCGATTATGACACTTCACTAGGTGTTGGATCAGGCTGCCTTTGATATGCCAATCAGTGAGATCCTTAGTGGGGATCAAAACCTGGGTATGTTGGGGCAGTTTGAGAATTCATCTGAGTGGGTGGTCATAGTGACAGAATCAGCCACTTTGTCGGACAAAGGGTAATGATCGGGAATGCACTCTCTCTGATGGAAACCAAACTGCCGGCAGTTGATTTCAATCGTTGGAATTTTGTTTTTGCAAAATTAATATATTTACATATATATGTATGGTTTCAAAATGTTTGCAAATGGTTTTAATTCCCGGGATCCATGTGAGAGGAGAGTGCGGCACTGTTCCTTGCAGCCGAGGGAGAGGTCCTCTCTTGTCGGGCAGTGCTTGATCATTAAGGGCTGAGAGGTTAAGTGTAAGACCATTTAGGATAATACCTGATGGGCTAATCTTGCACCTGCCCACAGTCCCTGGGTTTTTATAAGATGGCTTGGCCCAGGGACCACTTAATGTAAGTGTTGGGCCCATAGGGTTCATACGATGGACTCAAGGGGTTCATTGAGATTTTCAGTGAATTTGGCTGGGCCTTGTATTAAAGGCTGGGCCGAACCCATGTGGCTGGTGTGTAGATCAATGCTTGGGTCCCACGCCATACAAAGAAGCCCAACTGGGCAGCAGATTGGAAACTAATTAAACACTGAATACTAAATGGGCTAAAAGCCCATTTCGAAGTGGGCTGATATGATCACCCATCAATGGGGCGAATTTGAGATTGCAGTTAGCAAAAAGGATTGGGCTCTTAGCCTTATCCACTCTTAGAGACCAAATTCAAATCAGATTTGAATCTGGTAACCTCCTGATAAGATCAGGAGTAAGCTAACTCTATCTGGGAAAGGGATTAAGATTATCCCCTATCCAAATACTGATTTGGATTGAGATAACTCCTAATTAGGAGATTTCTTAATCAAGAAGAAAAGAGAGGAGATTTTCGAATGAACCAAGAGAGAGAAATAAGATTTCGATCCAAGAGGTTCTGGTAAGCAAGAAAGGTTCCTGCGAATTGAGATTAGATCTCATTCTCTCCAGAAAAGAAAATAGTTCAGCCTTTTCGTTTCTGGAAATCTCCTCCTGCCGCCGCCATCTGCATTGTTGCAAGATTTGATCTTTGCAGAAAAGAAAGTCAAGAAACCAGTTCTTGACATCAGTCTTGCAAGAAAGACTGAAAGAATTCAGTGTTTAGTACATCCAGGGGATTCTTGTGAAGGATCCAGTGTGTAGGACGCACCCTGCTGGTTCTGTTCCATCCACAGCTGTGTCATCTTCAGCAGGGACAGATCTTGGAGCATTCTTTGGGCGTGAACACCAACTTTGGGAGATACTGCTTCTCCGGATCAGGTATAATCCTCCCATTTATCTTTTGGTACAGATCTGGTTTGATTAGGGTTCAAGTAGATCCTTGAATATTGTATTCTAAATTCAGGGAATATGATTCCCAGTTGGGAGAAGGTAGGAAATTTTTGAAATTCGCCCCACCCATTCCGCAACCTTTATGGCGTCCATTAGATGGATCCTACCATTCTTTCAACTCATATGATTTGTAGTTTCAGGCACTAGGTCACAAAGGCTATAAGACAGATCCAAGAGTTGTAGGCCCTTTCTCTCCAGACTTGTTCTTGTAAGACATTTATTTAAAGTCATATTCCAAACCAGAAAATTCACTTTTGAGGGAGAAGTAGGGTTCCATATTTGCTTACTAGGGAATCTGAAAGACTAGATCTGCTTAGTTTTGAAGCCAAAGATCAAAACATCCATCACCATTCCACTTCCAACACTAGTCATCCTCTTTGCTGATGTCAATTTCCTGACTCTGTAAAAGGTACAGCAACTCCAATACTTCACCAAATTCCCAGTCAAACAAGTTTTTTTTCTGAATTAAGGGACCCTGACTATTGAATTTTTAGAATAGACATAGGAATCAACCACTAAGACATCTTGGTTAGCTGCACATTGAAAGAGGAGAGGGTAGGCCTCAGCCAAGGTACTGTCCATACATCAAAGGTCTTTCCAAAATTTTAACTTGTCACCTTTGCGTATCTTAAACCCCACCCCGTCAGAGAAACAGGGAAAACATTTCATGATTCCTTTCCAACTAGAACAGCCCCAATTTGGAAGGGGGTCCTAAGAATACCAATCACCCAATTCACCCCAAAGTTGAACGTAATTAGGCTTCTCCACCTACTAAAAAGGGTTGCATTAAACAATTTTAATTTTTTGATTCCCAAACCCCCTTCTTCAATAGGAAGACAGACTTTCTCCAACTTAATGAGATGGATTTTCTTTTCTTCTTTCCATCCTTTCCAATAGGAAGTTTCTCTAAGCACTCTAGCTTTTTGGCAATTTTATCTAGGGTCGGGAAGAGGGAAAGGAAATAAGTGGGAAGGTTAGTCCTAAGACCACTTCATACCAGCAAAAAATTCCAAGCAACACCTCTAACTGGTTAGGATCAGCATCAAGAAAGTAAAGAGTGTCATCTAAAAACTAGAGAATGGTATTTGCAATTAAAACATTATTATAGATCTATCTATTAGGGACAAAAAAGGGGAAATTAATTTCCCTAATATTGGTCTTAATATGTTGACCAATATTTTGGCTATTATCTCGTAAATAACATTACATAAACTTATGGGCCTGAAGTGCTTAAGTCTATCAGGATTCTTTATTTTCAGGATCAGAGTTATAAAAATCTTATTTAGTTTTCGATTCATTTATCCAAACGAAAGAAGGCTTCAATTAGTTTTTTGACTTGGTCCCCTATTATTAGGGATGGCAGTTTCTACCGATAGGGTGGGGTTTTTTTTGCTTGAAGAACGGGTTCGGGTAGGGACAAATTTTGGGATTTTACAACCTGTATGAGTATGAGTAGGGTACAGTATTAGGCCAAACTCAACACTCCCTAACCCACATATTGTTGGATAGCATATAAACTTTATGTATTAGGTCTTGAATTTAGTAATATTTTGAATTTTTATATTAAGGATAATTGATAGTTTTGTGATTTTTACATGCCTTAATCAAATAATTAGAAATTTTATTTTTTTAGTTGTGTTATTTATTTATTTATTGCTTATATATGACAAGAAATTAGAAGTGTGTTCTAAACCCAACCCGCCCTTACCATTGAATGCGGAGAGGGTTTTGCATTTTCATGTGTGGAGAGGGTTTGGATTCTCAAAATCCAACCTCCTATGGGTTTTGGGGTGAGTACGGGTTGGGAGGTTTAGGGAGGCAGGTAGGGTTTAGAATAGACCTATTCACGGGCTGAGCTTCGGGCTTGACTTTATACTATGTTGGGCTCGGGCTTCGGGTTTGGCCCATTAAAAAATTTTGACAAAAACTAGGCCCAAGCCCGGCCCATGAATAGGTCTATCTAGAATTAAAAAAAAAAAAAAAAATCCTCCCTGAACCCGCCCTGTTGCCATCCTTACCTATCATGTCCCAGTATTTCTTAAAAATTTAAACTTATTTCATCCAGATCGAAACCTTATTCCCTCCCATTGAATTCAGAGCCTCTCAATTTAACCCTCCAGGACCTCTTCACCTACTTTTTCATTTCTTCCTAGGTCACAATAGGATTGATAACTTCTATTCGATCAACTCTAGTTCGACCACTCAATTATTTGAGGAATTTTTTATTTTAATAATCCTATTTTTGTATTTCCTCATTGTTGCTTTAATGTGGAAATACTTAGTATTTTTATCTCCACATTTCAATCAATCCATTCTTAATCTCTGGGCCTAGTACAACTCCTATTTTTTCTAGGATTTTGTTTAATCTTCTTTGTATAACTTTTTTCTTTGTTTATTACTTCTCAGGTCCACTTTTCAACCTTCTCTTTTATATTTGTTTTAATTGCTATACCAAATTCTTTTTTATTTCAAATATATTTACAAATTAAGTTTTATTCCAGTTTCTTAAATTTTGTGCCACTAGCCTTGATTTTTGAGCAAATTGTTCACCTCTAGAACTCTTTACCGACTAGTTCCAAGCATCCTTAATAACTTCCTTTAAGATTATTCTTTTTAGGGAGAATAACCAATCAGCCTGGATCAGAATTTTATAGCCCTATAGTACAGGGGGAATGCATCCTGATCACGAATTGATGCTAAATTCACGGGCAGAATATAGTTTATAGGGGTAGAGGATTAATAGTAGGAGGGGGAGTCTGGAATTTAGAATTCTGCATCGGATGTATCCATACTTCTCCGTTCTTTTTAACATCTATTAGGGACTCACAATAAAGGTGCAACAAATTTGGTCAGGTAAAGTCAAAATGTGTTTGACCAAAACTTATTTTGGGCCAATTGGATTTTTGTGTTCTTGTTCAACCCAACCTAATTTTAGATGGATTAGGTCAGCTTTTAGGCCTTGGAAAAGTAACCCAAACCAATTAACCTCGCATGCTCCAACCCAATCATGAAAATAACTTATTTAAGTTGGATTAGGGTTATATTTTCAGAGGTTAGGTTGGACTAGATTAGAGCTAAGGTATCTTTTCCTTGACTTAGGCTTGGGTTGACCTCAACCCAAGCCAACTCGGCCTGAGGTGAGGCTCAATTTTATCAACCAAATTAGTAGTTGATATTTGGGCATTTGGGGGCTATTGCTTCATATAATAAGTATGAGAACTCATGTTTGAGTCTAGGAGCAGCTAGTTGCCCAACAACCACTTTGGGTAGAAAAATCATGGTTTTCAAAACTGAATCGGACTGGGCACCTGGGAATTGGTTATCTAATTGTTCTATTTCACCTTAAAACTGTTTTTTGATAGAAAAAAAAACCGTCGATTTGGTTAGCGATTCGCTAACCCAAGCAGTCAAACTGTCGACCCGGACAACGGTTTTTGGCTGTTTTTATTTTTATTATTTTATTATTTTTTAAGTCAGAATAGGCCGTCTATTTGAACTGGGAACTGGTCCGCATAATGATTCCCAGTCCAGTCCAATTTTAAAAACCTTGGAGAAAATGTCAAATATTAAGGTCTCTATCCAATCTACCCCTCCCAAGACCCCAAATAAGTGAAACCGATATATAGGGTACTGGACTTTTATACATCTATAAATAGATTTTTCTATGTGATTTTTAGAAAGTGAATTTAAATTAGAATTAGAACCCAAATCTGATTAGCTCACAAAATGATTTGATATGGATGTTAAGGTTGAGAAAGTCTAAACCACTCATATAGTTTCATTTAATTAGACAAAACCTAATCAATCCATCTATATTTTGGGTAAAATTCAGAAAACTACTTCTACTAGGGATAGTAACACTTACACTACAAGAAAATTGACCTTTGACAATAAGCACTTCATTACAGTTGCAAATGGTTGTTGCCAAAAGATAAGCATTAACAACAATTGATCAACGTTGTTGTTAAGTCAAATGAATTGGCGACAAAAACTACCTAATTATTGTTCATTTTATCTATAACTGTTGCTAAAGCAATGAATTGGAAACAAAGCTTACCACCTTTTGTTGTCCCTAAATTAGTGAATTGGAAACTAATGGGGATCAACCGTTGCGAATTCTATCTTTAAATGAATGCCATTGAATCTTTAGCAACAATCATTGAAAATTGTAGTTACAAACATATTTAATACATCAACAAATGGAATAAATAACAAAAATTCATTTTAATGAGTCCAGCTTGGATTAACTCCAATGATTTGATTATTTGACAACCAAGAAATTAATTAATCAAAATAGGATCAACTTATGACATCACAATTAAAATAATTATATACAGGAAATTTTTATTAAATAAGATAATAAAATATAAAAAATTGAAGAAAACATGTAAAAAATATATTAAATATTTAAATATAATGATTGAAATGTTTAAATATATAGAAAAATGCCAAAAGGGAAGAAAACTCAATGCTTTTGGGTTTTAACCTTTTATTTCTATTCTTGGAGTTCAACTATGATAACAAACTTCACTAGTAATATTAGGTCCCCCAACCTTCATTTGCGACAAAGAGTTATCTCATATTTTCAGATTGCAAGATTTGCTCCTACCATTAACATTCCTTTAATTTTGTACTTTTTATTACTATTTTGTCATCTTTTTTATTACATATCTGAAACCCAAGTTTGTCACCCAATAATAAATGCACTTTATTATGGGCCAATCAAATATACAATTGATAAGATTAATAGCTACTTGGAAAAGAGTTTACATAAGCTAATTAAGCAAATTTTTAGGGTTCTTGGTCTTGGAGATGATAGCAATAAAGGTATAATTTAGTTTGTTTCAGCACTAGTAAATGTGCACGTACATTGCACGTGGCATTTTCAAATGATGATGATAGTAATATTTTAGTGTTTTCATTAAAATTCATGTAACAAAGAAAAGTGATCAATAAAACATGGTGTACTGGTCGATATATTATCTTTCAACCTAAAGACCTAACTTCAAATGTTTTTATGCTTTGTATCAATGTTTCCAACTTGTGGTTGAACCAAACAGTTGGATTTATTAGTTTGTCACTTAGACATATATTTTAGTATATATGTTTTAACCTAAACCATTTTTTTGAAAAAAAAAATCATTGACTTAGTCAACAACCAAATGACCTTATTGGTTGAATCACTAACCTATTTGATTAGGTCAATGGACCATGGTTAAGACATTAATTTATTTTTAGTCATTTTCATCTTTGCTAACAATAATTCTCATTTTCAAACATATTCTTAATGGTATGTTTAATTTTTTTATAAAATTTATAAAGAATTTTTATATTCTTATTTGTAATTATTTAATTTATGACATAATAAAAGTTACTCATTTACTAGGAGGAAATGCAATTGCAATATATTGTTTGAATATTGTGGTCAAATCAATTGACTAGATTGATCAATCTGTCACCCAATTTAGAATTATAGGTCCATTTACCACCAAACCACTTGGTTG
Source organism: Nelumbo nucifera (assembly GCF_055504915.1). NCBI lineage: Eukaryota > Viridiplantae > Streptophyta > Magnoliopsida > Proteales > Nelumbonaceae > Nelumbo > Nelumbo nucifera. The sequence goes on from NC_142649.1 coordinate 33,051,053, forward strand.
TGGTAACCTAAATAATTAAACCACTAAACTATTTGACATGGTTAGTGGGGTCATTTGTTAGACATTAGCGCTCTTTATTTTTTTTCCTAATTTTTATCCCATTTCCATCATTAATCAAAATAATTTTCATTTATCACACTTATTTTATATGATGAATATATAATATTATAGAATATGCCCAAATTTCTATACAAATTTCTACATTTTTAGAACTTTAGGATGTCTTTGGTTGCACTGCAAATTTATTTGCACCGGTACAAATGCATGGGAGTGCAAATGTAAAAAATGCAAATTCTTGTCTAATTTTATTTTGGATTTTACTTTATTCTGCTTCATGGTTTGATTTACTTCATTTGTACTACAATCAAACAAAATAAGCTAAAATTTGAAACAAAAATAGGTCAAAATTTATAGTCAAATCATTTGCACTGCCATGGTTTTGCATCAATGCAAATTTATTTGCATTACAACCAAACACAGCCTTATGTATTTTGTTATTTAATTATAATATCATGTGTCAAGCCATTTGAGATGGATAGTTGAACTACTAACCCACCACTTGCATGGGAAAAACTATTTTTCTTTTTTGGTTGATTGTAAATCTTGTATTCCATTTCCATCATTAATAAAAGTAATTCTTATTTTTCATGTTTATTTTTATTTAATATGATGAATATATGACATTACAAATGTATCAAAATGTATTAAACAAAGTTTATATTTGTCTTTGAGTTTATATATATGTTTTTAATATTTATTACCTAGTTATGACATCATAGATTGACCCATTTGACCTAGAAGCTTAGACCGTTGACCTGCCATCTAGATATGAAAATGCTTTACATTTTTAGATTTGGTTTTAAATTTTGTATTTCATTTATATCATTCATAAAAATAACTCTTGTTTATCACACTTATTTTTGTTTTATATGATTAATATATAATATTATAGATGTTCCCATAATTGTTTCATAATTTGCTGTATTGTTCTATTTTAAAATTTTCATTTTTTAAGTATATATCATAGGTTGACCCATTTAACTTGAAAGGTTGAACCACTAACTCGCCCCCTAGATGGGAAAATGGTTTCAATTCTCATTAGTTTTAAATTGTATACTCCAATCCATCATTAATAAAATTATGTCTATTTTATCATATTTATCTTTTTTTAATATGACAAATATATAATAATAGAAATGTGTCCAATTTTATTTTAAAAAAAGTTCTTTATTTTCTATGTTTTTGTATTTTTATATTTCTAAATTTTATTATTTACTTATGACTTCATGGAATTATCCATTTGACCAACTAATTACCCATCACCACTTAGATGGAAAATATGGTTTCATTTCTTGGTTTATTTTTAAAAATATAAAATTTCATTATATGAATATTATCGTGTATGAATTTATTAGTGGAATTTAGTGATGAGAAACAAAAGTAACTTAAATGTTAAATTCAACGAGAGAGAGAATGAGATTTATTTAATGACTTAAATATGATAGTTAATGAGAGGTAATTGAATATACTTAATAGTGTATTTTGAATTACATTTTCTGCCTTCTCAATGAAGATAAACCAAATTCAAGAGGAGGGATATTTTAGTTAACAAAAATTTCATAAATCTAATACCTCATTAGTACTATTATAATAGTATAGATATAGATATTCTCCGACTTGAAGAATTCAAGGGGCTGCCTCAATTTACACATAATAACTTAGTTTTTTTTTTGGAAAAAAGAGATATATATTAAGAAGATTATATAAGATATAATGAGCTTTGGAAGGGACCATTTGATTTAGAACCATTTTTATTTCCTCCAAAGTAAATAGTCGTTTAATTGACAGCCTATTTGTACACCAATACTACCAGAATTGGTGTATGTACAAATCTTATAAGAAATTTGCAGTATGGTTAAAGAAATCTTCTTGGCCATTGATCCAATCACCCTGTCAATTCTTCTTGACATTACCCCAAGGTTCAGGGTATTAAATTGAAATTTTCCATTTTAAGAAAAGCAATTATTTGATATTGGGCGTTTGATAGTCTTTTTCTCCGATAAGCACTTAAATAAGCATTTGTGATTATTTTGTCATTCATAGTCTTTCAAATTTTACGAAAGCTCTTTTATGAAAGTACTTTTATGAATAAAAGCACTTTTATGAAAGTACTTTTAATAAAATTCAACTAAGGATAGTTTTATAAGTGGTATTTTAAAATTCAACTAGGGATACTTTTAGAAGAAAAAAATTGAATAAGTGCATATTGTACAAGCACTTAAAAAAAACTGGAAATTTAGGCTTAAAAAGATAACCCTTATTTTAAAATAAGCACTTAATTTGAGCTTATTTTCCAAACACCAATAAGTGCTTAATGGTGTAATCTCGACCCAAATAAGCATTTATTTTTAAGCATTCCCAAACATGGCGTTAGTGCATTCTTTATATATTAGCTATAACACCTAAGCATCTCCAAGATCTTCATTAGTGCAAATAAGTCTATTCCTTGCTTTTCATATACTCCAAGAGAACACACGTCTCTTTTAGGAATTTAATTTGTTACCATAGTTAAAGGCTCTCGAGGTAGAAATTTCCGGGCTTGCGCCTAGGTTTTGCGTCTTAAGACCTAACCCAGGCCTGGACCAGCATGCATTAAGTCCAAAATTTTCTGAGCTGGGCCTGGGCCAATAGTTTCACCCAAAAATTTTGCTATTCCTGTGACAGCTCAATAAAACCCAGATACAATCTCCATTTTGTTTTATGAATTCATTACACCCAATAAAATCCTTCTCCTACATCATGCGCCTTTAGATCGGGATCTTTTGTTTTGCTGCGAAAACCTCACAATTATGTAGCTTTCTTCTACAGTTCTACTGTATCAAACCCAATTTACCTCAGAAATCGCCCTTCGCACCTTCTTTAGGTGTCAAATTCGAACAGCTACGAGTCTACCCCGGAGTCTAGATTATGTGGCTCCCACTTCCCGACAAGCATGCCAACCCCGTCCGAAGTTCTGAACCTACCCGCTATTCCGTCCTTGAGGGAGGAGGACTGGAGGAGTTCGGTTATTCATTTCCTGTTTAACGTACGAGCTACACGTGTCCTTCACGATTTTCCACAACCGGCTATTACCGGTAACCTTACAGATTTGACCGTACACTCACTCCGAAATCTCAACCAGGTGCATGCTTGCAGCGCCCGAATCTGTCCGTCTCCGTCTCCATCTGCTCTCGTCGCTCTCATTGAACTTCCTTCTTTGTCTAACCCTTCCCTCATTTTCCCTTAGTCACTTCAGCCATTAGAGTTGGGGTTTCTGCAAGTTCCATGGAAGCGTCTGCTCCTGCTTCGTTTTCCGTCTCTCCCCATTCGACCTTCCCATACTGCTATTGCATTTGCTCCGGACGCTGCTGTCGCTGTTTCTGTTGTTGCTACTGTTGCTCTCGGCTTTGAATTTTTCTAAATTTGAGAACGAAAATATCGAATTTTTATTGCCTAGGGTTTTTTTTTTGTTGTTGTTGTTCTTCATACTTCGTGTTTTTCTATGGATCTATCACAGGCAGAATCGGGCCTTTCCTTAGGGTTTCATCCGCACGATTCACCGGTTCCTCGAGCGCCAATTGCCGATGACTCGATCTCGTTACAGATTGATTCGAGCTTTCGATGTCCATCGCATTCGGGGCCTTCCATTCCGTTGCAACTGCTTGAGCAGCCAGAGAAACGAAGAGATGAGGCTGTAGTAGATGCAGAGAAAGAGGAAGATGAACAGAGGGAAGAGGAGGAGTTCAGTCTTTTGGGTCATCCGTTGTGTTTGAAGAGGCGAAGGGACGGGGAATCTTCATCGTGTTCGTCTTCTTCTAATCCTTCGAAGAAGGCCTCGATCGAACCCGGGCTTGAATCGAGGATAGCTGCAGTACGCGCTTGGGGGAATCAGCCACTCTGTGTTGCTGATCCTGAAATTTTTGAGATTATGGAGAATGAGAAACAGAGGCAGTTCAAAGGAATTGAGTTGATAGCTTCTGAGAATTTCGTTTGCCGTGCAGTGCTAGAAGCTCTTGGCAGCCATTTAACTAACAAGTATTCGGAAGGAATGCCGGGTGCAAGATATTATGGTGGTAATCAGTTCATCGATCAGATCGAGACGCTTTGCTGCGAACGAGCTTTGGCAGCTTTTAGTCTCAACCCCGAGAATTGGGGAGTTAATGTTCAGCCGTACTCTTGTACATCAGCAAATTTTGCAGTTTATACCGGTCTTCTCCTTCCTAAGGATCGGATCATGGGTTTGGATTCCCCATCAGGAGGACACTTAAGCCATGGTTACTACACACCTAGTGGAAAGAAGGTTTCCGGTGCATCCATCTTTTTTGAGAGTCTGCCTTATAAGGTGAACCCACTCACAGGATACATTGATTATGATAAACTTGAGGAAAGAGCAATTGATTTCCGTCCTAGAATACTCATTTGTGGAGGGAGCTCGTATCCCCGAGAGTGGGATTATGCGAGGTTCAGACAGATTGCGGATAAATGTGGAGCTATTCTTATGTGTGACATGGCTCATATCAGTGGTCTAATTGCTGCTAAGGTTCGACTTCTGCCAGTATTCTATTAATGTATTTATAGTTTATTTATTGATTGTTATTCTATCTGTGCTTCAAATTTCTTCCATGTATGTGTATATTAGCTGTATCAGTTTTCTTCTCATCTTTTCACAAATTTGGGGAGGTTGGTGCATGGTCATTCTCAAAATTGTGTAACTGGTTGATGATAATAACAGGTTATGTAATTCCCTTGCTAGCATGATTTTCGAGGTGCCAAGGCAAAGCTAGGCAATAGAAGGGCGCCTTGTCGTCTAGTCACCTAGGTGATGGAATTTTTTACATAGAAACCAGAAACCATGAATCCTTGTTTAATTCCCTAGGTTCCATAGCAACCAGCAACCATCTTTCATTGATAATTGTCTGTAAACTTCATAAAAAAGTATAGGCTTTATAATAAAACATAGAAAACCAACATATTTATGAGAAGAGAAAGAAGAAAGAAAAGAAAATTCAGAAAATATAGGGGATGAGCACCTATTTTGTCTAGGAAAAGGAAAAAAGTGGGGTGGAAGAAGGAGAAGAAAAGGAAGATGATTATGATAAAGAACGTGTTGATTGGACAGAATTTTAAGCTCTTCCCTTCTTATTGGTTCATTTTTTTGAGTCTTTGAGGGTTCAAGACAGCAGACATCAACATGTGTGTTGATTGAACCCTAAAAACTAAAAAAATAGTAAGAAGCATCTAGCATCTCAACCTACAAAATGTATATTTTAGTTTAACAATATCTATTTAATTGATATAATATCAAAAAACAAAGAATGTAAAAGTGCTTCATAGTGGCATGAAAAAATAGGTGGGGTTAAGTGAGGCAAGTAGGGTGGGCCCAGACCAAGATTTTACACGGTTTGGGCTTGGATTTTCAGTCCTTGGGCCGGGCTTAGTCTCAAGAAGTCGGGCTTTTTAATTTTTCAGGCTGGGCCTGGGCCTAGGCCTAGCCCTTAGGTAGCCCAAACCCGACCCAACTATACACATTCATAAATACATATGTATATATGTAAATATGTAGTACATACATATTTGTATATATATTCATTTTAACATTTGTATGCATATTTACCTATATAAATACCTATTTTGCATACATATTTACATATATACATAAATATATGTATAAATATTTGCATATGTACATAAATATATGTATGTATGTATGCATAATTTTATAGTGGGTTCATTGACCAACCCGGCCCAGGCCCAGGCCCTGGCCCGAGCCCAACCTAAGTGCATCAAATTATAGTGTAGGTTGGGAAAATCGGGTTTGACCTCGGGCTCGGTTTGGACTCAGGCCTTAAGTCCAAATTTTAGGGCCGGGCTCGGGTTGACCATAAACCTGGCCCAACCTGCCTGACTTGCACCCCTAGAGGCAACCATCCATGGGCGCTTTGTTGCCTAGGTGTCGCCTTGACAACTATTCTTATTAGAATTAAAGTTGATTTGATTTTAGATGTTGTGCCATGTTAAGAAACTTATTCTTTGATGCTTCCCTATTGTCAGTGAAAACTAGAGATGACACACTTTAATAGTTTGGCATCTATTGGAAAGAATAGGCAGCCTTTTCAACTCACTTGATTTGTGGTGCCTCTGTGTCAAGTAGTTAACGAACTAGTCAATTGAGGCTTACTGTCTTAACCATTCACTAATCAATCAATACCTACAATGTAGTTGTGAGATGACTAGGTATTGACCAGATTGACTATGACTAGTCAAATTAGTAGACAACAAGTTTATTTCTGAAGTTTCATGATCCAGTTCCAATTTTAATCTGATTTGGTTAAGCAGGATAATGATATCAAATTGTATATTTGGTTATATTAGATCAAATTTGGATCCTCCATGATTCAATCTCATTAAGATCTAGCTGGAAAATATTAGTTTTATTTGTCTGTGTATATAGCTAACTATTTAGAATAACATTATATATGCCTTTATGTTAATTATATATTTTTGATTAGATTTTTGTAGTTTATATTACCATATACATGTCATTGGATATCACCTTGAACTTACCTCTCTCTCTTTTGGGGGTTTTGCATTTTGGACTCTGCTTCTTTTTTAATTTCTTATATTTAAGTGTCCACATCTATCTACTTAGTTTTCTATTCCTTGATCTAGTTCTTGTTGTTGTATGGAAAGATTTGGAGGAAAATTGGTTTAGTCTAAATTCCATGTGTTAACATAAATGATACCATTTGTATGGATGTTGCCATCTTGCTAATCTCTACCCTTATATGAAAATCAAGATTTGGTGTGAAAGGGTGCAGCTTATGCTGGATTTGAATTATATTGAGTCTACTTCATTCATTTTTGCTTTCTTTTATGTTTTATTGGCTTTATTTAGATAACTTCCTAACTTGGATGATGATGATGATTACTTCCTAACAATGTATAGAGACCTTTAGTTTGGTTTATTGCTTTCAATTTTGTGGGTGTTATATAGTTCTATTGGGGCCCTTTCTTTTTAATATTTTAGTGTCTCCTATCAATACGATCTGTCATTTCTTTTTAAAGGACCTTTTCCCTTCCTTTTTCTCTGTCTCTTTGTATAGAAAAGAGGTTGTCTCAAAACTTCTCACCTTTGGAAACTCTTTTGGCTCCGAATCGGGACTTTGGCTTCCATGGGGGGTTAAGAGATGAGGAAATCAGACGCCTATCTAATTTGCTTTGTCTCCTCATTAAGGTTTGTTTGGATCCTTTTGAGCCAGACAAAAGGGTTTGGGTTCCTAGTTTCAAAGGGACTTTCTCTTGTACTTCTTTTTTTTGAGTCCCTTTGCCAGTCTTCTTCTCAATAGGTTTTCCCTTCTAAGGAAGTTTGGTGCAGGCCAGTTTCCCCTAAGATTATGGTTTTTTGTTGGGAAGTGTTTCCATGGGGGGTTAAGAGATAAGGAAATCAGACGCCTATCTAATTTGCTTTGTCTCCTCGTTAAGGTTTGTTTGGATCCTTTTGAGCCAAACAAAAGGGTTTGGGTTCCTAGGTCCAAAGGGACTTTCTCTTGTACTTCTTTTTTTGGAGTCCCTTTGCCAGTTTTCTTCTCAATAGGTTTTCCCTTCTAAGGAAGTTTGGTGCAGGCCGGTTTCCCCTAAGATTACGGTTTTTTGTTGGGAAGTGTTCCAATGGAAAGTAAACACTTTAGATAATCTACAGTAGAAAAGACCTTTCCTTTGTATTTCACCTAACTAGTGTACTTTTTGCAGATCTCGTGGTGAGGATTGCCACCACTTACTAATTTCATGTTCTTTTACTGTGGAGTTATGGGATTGGCTTTTTTTGATGCTTGGGTGCAGGTGAAGTGTGCCATTAGAAGTAAGCATGATCTTTAATCCTCCTACCTTCATTTGACCTAATAAAAGAGGAATTCTGTGGAGATGTGCCAAAGCTGCTTTGGTTTGGATAATCTGGGAAGAAAGGAATGCTAGAATCTTCCAAGAGGAGAGGGGCAATCAAAATTTGAAGGAATATGTGCTGAATAGGGCATTACATTGGTTAAAGACTTTGGAAATTTTCCATCAATTTTCCTTTAATGATTTATGGAGGCATTGGTTAGCAGTAGCAAGGTGCTCCATTAAGAATAGGGTAGCTACTACAAGGTGGGTTTCCCTTTCTGAAGGTTCATTGAAGCTGAATTTTGATGGAAGCAGTCAGGGCAACCTAGGGGCTCTTTGGAATGGGAGGAGTTTTGAGAGGTTGTATTTCTTTATTTGGGTCCTTTGGAGTTTGGGGATTCTGTTAGGGCAGAACTGCTAGCTGCCTTACAAGTAGTGTAATTAGCAAATCAATTGGGTGTGGGACAACTATTTATTGAAGGGGATTCCATGGTGGTGGTGGGGTGGTTGAAGAACCTTGAGGATGCTCTATGGTGCTATAAGAATGAAATCTAGAAATTTAAGTGGCTGACAAGGAATATGTCTGTAACGATACAGTTAGTAGGGAGATCAGCAAATGCTTTGGCTGATGGCTTAGCCAAGCAAGGGGCAAATAGGGAAGTTATGTTTTGGGTTCAGCTATAATGTGTGTTTTTAGTCGTTATGTAACCTGTTTTTTGTCTCTTTCTAATCTGTTGGGAGAGGTTGCAGCTCCTGCCTCTTCAAGGGCTATTGTATTAGTTTCAAGTTCTGAACTAATGATTTTTTTATTCATAAAAAAAGATCCAGAGTAATATTCAATTAACAAATAAGATAGAGCCTAATGGAGTTCACACATTTTCTTACTTATCAAAAAAAAAAAAAACTCTCGAAAATTGGTAACTTTGTGAATGCATAGTAATGCACCATAAGCTTTAAAACCAAAAATGATGCTAGACTTGTAGAGAATTGGCTGAAAATATCCACTCCAGAAATCAATGGTAAGGTTTTATGAGCATCTAAGGGAGAATGAGGGTTATTGACCAGCATATGGCTTGTATCTAGGAAGGGGGTATAAAGAGAGTATCTATTGTAGGGAGGTGGGACTATTGCCTATGTAAGACATTGGATTTATAACTTGGTTAGCTCGGCATAAACCCAAGTCAGACAGGACTGGTTTAAATCAATTATTCATTTAATTAGAGCCATTTGCATCAATTAGTGCTAGAACATTCTGGAATATCAATTAAAGGGTAAAATGTTCAAGGAAAAAAATATAAGAAGATTCTAGAATGTGGGAAATCCAAAAAAAGCATCATAAATAGGGGCACCATGCCTACATGGGGACCCATTAAGAGCAAAACACAATAAACCCATTATGGGGAGAACATCCGTATATTCTCTCTCTCCTCTTATTCTCTCTTTCCACTTCTTCCTCCTTGCTGTCTCTTTGCAACCATTGACATTGCTTCCACGGCCGTTCTTCTCAGACTTTTGGATTCAGACTGCGAGTGCCAAGTCCACTAGCTTAAGGCATGATGTATTGAATTTCTGGCTTGGGGTTTGATTTATAATTGTTGTTGGGGGATTGGCTTCTAACTGGTTGTTCTTTTTGGGTCTTGGTCATCTCAAACTCTGGGATGACTGAACTCTTGCATTATGCTTTGTTCTATTAATAAAATTGCTTCACTATTCATCAAAAAAGAGGGAAAAATAAGGGTTAACCTTAAGATAGAGTATTAAAGTCAAAGTTGCAATGATGGTTGGGTGTGAGCAAATCAGTCTAATGGAACAAAATATGAAATGTAAAGGAAAGTGATAGGTTGAGAAGGGTCTATTATCAATCTGGATATGAACCACAAAGCCCTTAGCATTTGTAGTTTTGACACTTTGCATACATGTAATCATCAAAGGGGTCTGGACAGAACTTAGAGGTATTTAAGAAGTGTCCTTCAAAAGAGAGGGGATCAGGTTGTATGGTGCCCAATTTTCAGATGCCCACTATTGGAAAAGAGAACTAGAAGAGTATGCTGCCTTGTTTGCTAAGTTGGAAAAAGTAAAGATGGAAACAATCAAACCTGATAAGAAATGGTGGAAAGAATGCAGAGGTGGGAAATTTGCAGTCAAGTCTTTTTAAAAGAGCAGGTGAAAGTCAGCAGTACAAATGGTATTTGGGGAAACCCTATTCCTTCAATATCTATAAAAAAAAACCCTATTCCTTCAAGGGGCGAGGCCGAGCAGGTTACTTTCTATGGACAGTTTTCTAACTCAGACAAAAAAACGGACAGTTTTCTTACCTTGAATCTATTAAAAGTTAGAGGTTTCCAGCTTTCAAGCCTTTGCTTAATTTGTAATGATCATTAATAGGGGTGTTCATGGTTCGGTTAACCGAACCGTGGGGTAATTTCGGTTCGGTTTTTACATTCAACTGAACCAAAACTGAACCGATACAATTGGTTAATCGGTCGACCGACTGATTAACTGCGGTTCGGTTTTTCGGTTTTTTTATGCCCTTAAAATTAAAAAAAAAAGGAAAAACACGGTAACTGGGATCGCCAGTGTCGCCGAGATGCATTAGCCTCTAACCAGTAAGTCGAGCCTCCAGTGTCGCGGATCGCTGGTGTCGGCAGCTGTTGGTGAATCGGTTGGAGGGCAGAGCGCCAAAGGTCGGAACCAGAGAGAGTCCGAGAGGTGAGAGAGAGAGAGTTCAGAGAGAGACTGAGACACAAGAGAGAGAGCTCAGAAAGAGGAGAGGTGAGAGAGAGTTCAGAGAGAGACTGAGAGGCGAGACTGAGAGGTGAGAGAGAGACTGAGAGGTGAGAGAGAGAGAGAGTTCAGAGAGACCGAGAGGCAAGAGAGCGAGTTCAGAGAGAGACTGAGAGGCGAGAGAGAGTTCAGAGAGAGATTGAGAGGCGAGAGAGAGAGACTGAGAGGTGAGAGAGAGAGAGAGAGTTCAGAGAGACTGAGAGGCAAGAGAGAGAGTACAGAGAGAGATTGAGAGGCGAGAGAGAGTTTAGAGAGAGATTGAGAGGCGAGAGAGAGAGAGATTTCAGAGAGACTGAGAAGCGAGAGAGAGAGTTCAGAGAGAGAGAGAGAGAGGGAGAGTATGAGAGAGTCCAAGAGAGAGAGGGAAAGAAAAAGAAGGCCTGTGCAGTGGCCAACGGGTGTTAGTTTGTCAAACGACTCAGATTGGCAGCCAGCGGGTGCCAGACTGGCGAACCTGTCTCAGCTCTCAGTTCGGCAGTCTGAACACTCTCAGACTGTCGAATGTTTTTATTTGATTTTTTAAAAAAATAAAATATAATATATATATATAATATTATATAAAAATATATATCGGTCGGTTCGGTTAACCGCGATTTTTTTAAATGGTTAACCGAAACTGAACCGAAACTTTCGGTTTTTTGAAAACATCAAACCGAAACCGAACTGATCGGTTTGGTTAAGTGATTTTTCGGTTCGGTTTCGGTCGGCTCGGTTTTTCGGTTTTTTTGCTCATCCCTAATCATTAAGATGATGCATTTGAACCTATTTATCCATTTTAGCACTATGGAGTTTATATTATATAGCTGTTCTTTTTTGCTTTGTTTCTGGTCACTAAATTAGAAATTTATCAACTTAAGGAGATATTCACAGATGGCCTTGATTAGAAAGTAGTGAAGTGATAAAATATCTGGAATATCATCCATTTTACTGTTTGTTGGGGTATCTGGAGAGAAAGGAACAGACATATCTTTGAAGGAAAGGTTCAAGATAAAGGCAAGCTTGTTGCTGATATTTGTCACTGTTAGTGGAGTGGACTGGGCACTAGCACATGTGTTCATAGACTAGAATTGGGAGGATTTTGGGCTTGGTCAGGGTAGGCCAGGTCCCAAAGCAATAAGAAACACACAGATCCAGTCCCAACAGAGATCCTATAGTGTCCTGCAAGTACTAGACCCAGATCTGACCCTATTATTAATTGGGTTTGTCAGATTTGGCCTGATTAGACCTGATTATTTATAACTGACAAGCCTTTGTCCCTGTAGTTTGACAGTAAACCTACTAATTCTATTGCGTTTTCTTCTCATAATATCTTATATATTACTTCTAAAATGATAGTTTAAGACATCACAATCATAAATGAAGTTATTACAGGTAAGCAATGACAAATATGTATAAACCATTGGAGGTATCTTTTTCATGTGCTATATAACCAATCAGATGCTATCATAAAAGTGGTAAGGAATAAGCTGATATTTGTCAAAATTTATGGGGAGTTTTGATTGGTCAAAGTTCTTCTGGTATCATGCCTTTCCAATATGAAAGATATTTCCATTTTTACATAAAATATATAATATATATGTTAATATATATGTGTATGGGGAGAAAAAAGGATTGGGTCAGAAGAAAATACCATTTTGGAGTTTTATCAAAAATTTGCCTGTGTATGTTTGAATCCAGTCTTTTCTTGGTCCTTATGTAAAGAATTGCAAAAGAAACTTAATCAACAAAAAGTGCAAATTAGGAAGGATTGGTCAACAAACTATGAATTGGGGACTGAATCTCGATATCCCTCAGAACAATACATTTTTCTTACAGTGAGATGTATTTGCATATGCATATATGCAAGTCATTACTAATTTCAGGCCTTAAATCATTTTAGAATGGGTAAAACCAATTCCAACCCTGGATGCAGATTTCCAGACTCCCTAATTGACAATTTGGACTGAGAATGCAGTCCTGGACCCTGTGTAATAGGGACAGGTCAGTCACTTGAGTTGGAAAATCCTAAATTGTTTTTCTGGATTTGCTAGTAGGCTTTGGGCTCAACTCAACAACTTCTTGGGCTTGTGCTTGCTGGTGCAACTTTACGGGGGTATAGTATTAAGTCAGACTAACATGAACTACGAGAGATACCTAGGGTCCATTTGGGAGGGCTGAAGCTTTGATTGAACTGCTTTCACTGAGCCGCTTTTAAGAAGCTACTAATGCAAGCTTCACCAGAAAGCCAATTTTTTAGCTGAAGCCACTGCATGAAAGCCCACCTTACAAAGGCAAAAGCCACTGCATGAAAGCCCTCCCAAACAGACACTACCCCCTAGTTCATCATGAGAGCCATTTGAAGGCCTATACAGACCTAGGGAGAAGAATGGATTTAGCTTCCCTTTCTTGGCCTTGATTCTGCATCAATATTTGCACTTAATATTGATATTGATATTGATACAATACATTTAGTATTATTAATAGAAAGAAAGACATCAATTTAGAAAGAAAGTCATTCTAAATTGTCAAGAAGCAATTTAGAATGGTAATGGTCTAATAATATAACTCTTTTTTCTTCCTTTTTTCTTTTACCGTGATCATGCCGTTTCTTATATCATGTTCTGGTGCCTTTTTTACAGGAATGCATAAGCCCCTTTGATTACTGTGATCTTGTTACATCCACTACCCACAAAAGTCTCCGAGGACCTAGAGGAGGTATAATTTTTTACAGAAAAGGCAGAAAGCCAAGGAAGCGTGGGATGCTTCCAAGTCAAGGAGATGAAAATGACCATTATGATTTTGAAGAAAAGATAAACTTTGCTGTTTTTCCATCAATGCAAGGAGGACCTCACAATAACCACATTGCTTCTCTTGCAATAGCCTTAAAGCAAGTGGCTACTCCTGAGTATAAAGCATATATTCAACAGGTGAAGAGAAATGCCCAAGCTTTAGCATCTGCTTTACTGAGAAGAAAATGTCGACTGGTCACTGGAGGTACAGACAACCATTTGTTGCTTTGGGATCTAAGAACTCTTGGCCTAACAGGTATTTAAGACTCCCTGAAATAGGTATCCTCTGTTTTATTATATCATGAGTCAATTTGCAAAATAGTTTTCAAGGCGCCAAGGCGAACCTAGGAGACAGGGGAGCGCTTAGTCGCCTGGTCGCCTAGGCATCGCTTAATGTCTAAAAGAAAAATAAAATAAAAAGGGGGATGAACCCCCTATTTTTGCCGTTGAAATAGAAATACAGAAGGGCAGACTCCCTATCTTTCTTCCAGAAAAAGAAACAGACCCCTATTTTTGTTCCAAAACAAGAAAAAGAAGAGGAGAGGAGGAAAGAAGAAGGGGCGGAGGGTGGAGCCCCTGTTTTTCTTCCAAAACAAGAAAAAGAAGGGGCGGAGCCCCTGATTTTGTTCCTAATCAAGAAAAAGATAAGAAATTATCTTGAGCTTGTCCCTTCTTTTTCAAAGACATACAACTTGGAACTTGACAAGGATATCTCTTGAACTCGTCTTCGAATATCATCTCTCTCAGAACTCATCTTCGAATATTTTATCTATCATAAACCTTAAAAGGATAAGAAATTAATAAAAAACTTATTATAATATGAAAGAAATAAAAATAATTTCAGTCTATCATGTCTATATTTATATTATAGACTTAAAATATAAAAAAATATTAAATATGCAAAAATTATAACATGTTATAGATATATCATATGGCGTTTGGGCGAGGTGAGACCCAAAAAGCACCTACATGCCTAGGCGCCGCCTTGACAACTATAGTTTGCAGCTTGCCTTGTGGATTAGACAATATGATAAAATGTTTTCCCTGTATTTGATGATCTTACCTCTAATTGGTTTTGTTCAACTACAATGAAATGCATTTGTTCTTTATAATTACTGGTTTACTTATTTGTTTATTACATTTTTGTTCATAATTTTGGCTTTGCTAATGTTGTTAGGGCTGCAAGTGGTCTACATTTATCTGAAATTGAATACAAATCTGATCCAATGCAGTCCAATTTCTATCTGTTTATAGTTGGGTTAACTATGGATCCACCCTAATATGATAATATTTAAATATATATGCTTGTATTTACATAAAAATAATTTGTATGTATTGGTAAAAGTTAGTTTGAATGTTGTATGTTTAACAATTTTACATGGACATGGACACAGACATGGGAATCAGAACCTGATGTGTATCCAGGAATCTGACTTACCAAGATGAAGAATCAAGGATCTGTGGACAGGTCTATAGAAAAGTACAAATTATTAAAATAGTCCATATTTTTAAGCCTATAAAAGAGGTAAACAGAGCTTAATGGCAGAACAAGATTCATGTAGCTGACATGGGATAAGGCTTAGAAGATAATGAAACCTATAAAAGAGATCTAAAAGATTATATTTGGTACTTAATAACAGCTATAGGAAAGAAATAACAGAACCATGGCTATTTTTTTTGAAACTGAACTGAACCATTCAGTTTATTAAAAATCCAAACCGAAACCAAACTGAAGCAATCGGTTAACCGGTTTACCATTTTTTGGTTTTTTATTATGTTGCTATTTCCATTTAAAATATTAAAAAAAAACAGTTTTCTCCGAGAACACCACTGTGTAATCTTGTTAATCACAAAATAGAAGGAATGCATTGCATGAAAAAAAAAACGAAAGCATTGAAACAAAGTACACTGGATCAAAAGGAAAAAAAGGGAAAGCATAAACAAGATTAGAGTAAATAGAGTCAAGGATAGGAGGATTGGGTCACCAGTTACCTCCAAGACTGAGAAAGAATAACCAAGAGTTGCTGTTGTATAGAGACAGTGAGATAATGGCAATGATCAGGTACCATGATGGAGATTAGAGAGTGAGATAGAAGACATTTCTTGTACATATACACAACGACCAGGTATGTGATGGAGAATTAGGATTAGAGAGTGAGGGATAGAGTCTTCTGCATGCATTTGCTATTCAGGGATGAATACTGTTCGGCGTTTGGTGTTCAACACTTCAACCGTTCAATGGTTAAAAGTTTAAAATATCTATAAATTTTATTAAAAGTTAAAACATATATATATATATATGTATATATATTAAAAGTTAAAACATATATATATATATATGTATGTATATATATTAAAAGTTAAAACATATATATATATATATATATGTATGTGTGTATATATATGTTTATATGTATGTATATATATATATATGTATATATATACATATATCGGTCGGTTCGGTTAACTACTTTTTCCGGTTCGGTTTCTCGGTTTTTCATGAGCACTCCTAATAGTTTATCCCTATCATCAGGTAATCTCCAAAGCCATTTGCCCATTAAAGCCACGTTTCTCTTCTGCAAATTTCCTAAACCTAAACCCCCATACTTCTACTTACTACTTCCCATCTAACTCTATGATCCCTCTTCTCCTCACTTGGCTCCCAAAAGAAATCCCTCATTTAACTTTTTGTCTTTTCCAACTGCTTCTCCACTCTCTTTGGCATATTAAAGATAGACATATAATACTCAAACAAATTAGTCAAAGTTGATTTAATCCTTTTTTTTTGATGAATGAAAGTTAGTTGATTTAATCCTACCTCCTGATGAAAGGTAATTTTTCTTCCAAGATGCAAGTCTTTTCTCAAACCTTTCTACAACAAGGTCCCAAAAACTACTCTTCTTTGATTATCTCTCAAGGGTAAATCCAAATATTTCAAAGGCCATTGAGCCACCCCACATCCTAGAATGTCAGCACTCTTTGCCACTTCCCTTTCCTCTACATTGATTCCCACTAAACAACTCTTATCAAAATTTACCTTCAGATTTGCTACTTGCTCAAATAATTGCATAGCTAATTTCAAGTTTCTAATCCACCTTCTATCTCCTTTCCCACAGAACAAAATTGTATCATCAACAAATTGCACGTGTTGTGATTGTGGCTTGGTGCAGTTTGTTATGGATGCATTTGTGGGAAAGACATACTGCCGCCGGCAGCAGCAATGAGGAGGGCGGCAACAGCAATGAGGAGGGGCCCACGCGGCAACTTATCTTGCCACGACAGCTTATCGTGCCAGCTCTCCACCAGCTTACCTTATCCCATCTATTCTTACTTTATCTATTAAAAATAGGAGTTTGTTTTCTATTCTTAGTAGGAGTTTGTTTACCTATTAGAAGTAGGAGTTTGATTTAAAGTTGGATTATGCTAGCCTAGTCGAATTCAATAAGGAGTCACCTCTTGTAATCTCCTATTTAAGGAGCTGTGAATTGGGAATAAAGGCATTCATTTTTTGAGTCATGGGAAGAGTGAGGAGAGTTCGGGTGATCTCTTGGACAAATCACTCATTAGGTTGCCACAATAGGGTCTGCACGCAAAGGAAGGGGCAAGGGGAAGTTAGAGGTTCTCCCCGTGGACCGACCCGTGACGAGATCCTACGCCCGGGCCCATAACATCTTGGTATCAGAGCCTACCGTCATGGGAGATCTAGAGCCGCTATCATCTTGGGTCCACGAACTGGAGCATAGGCTCGCAGAAACCAGCATGGAGGTTCGTGAGGTCAAAGACGATGTCCGGGAGCTGCGACGCTTGCTAGAAACGTTTTTCTCTAACAAAGAAAGGAACTCTGAGGGAACCGCCACCACCAACAGTCGCCGGTCGGACTGGGCAGAGACGTCCAGTGAACATCAGATCGCTGCCCCGACAGCCACAGTTATTCCCAAGTATAGTCGGCTAGAATTTCCGTCTTACGACACTGGAGACCCATTAGGATGGTTATATCGCTATGAACAGTTCTTCCGTAACCAGCGCACTGATGACAAAGACAAGGTCAGTCTGGCCGCCTTCCACCTAATGGAAGAGGCAGAGCTCTGGTTCTAATGTCTGGAGCAGGAAGAACCCGGGCTCAGTTGGGAGCAATTTAAATCCTATTGCCTCCTCAGGTTTGGACCCCCGTTGACAAGCAACCCGTTGGGCGAGTTAATTAACTTCAACCAAACTGGAACCGTGGCAGAATACCAACGCCAGTTCCAAACCCTTCTCGCCAGGGCAGCCTCGGTACGCCCAGATCAGCAAGTAGATATGTTCACCGCGGGGTTAGCAGAACCCCTAAGGGTGGACGTGGAGATGCAACACCCTCCCAACCTAGTCACAGCAATGAACCTCGCACGCGCCTTTGAACGGAAATTGCAGCTCACCATGGAACCCTCAGTATAGGTTGGCTAGCAACGACCTGGGCACCTTCGAAGACAGCATGAGTGTCTCCTTCTTCAACTACTAACAGGGAATAGAGGCCCCCTACTGGGAACCCTTCCAGATCGGCATCAAGTATAGGGAGTAGCAGGACGACACCCCCCATTAGACGACTGTCCCGAGCCGAGATGGCAGAACGGCACGCAAGAGGGCAGTGCTTCAACTGCGATGATTTGTACTCCTCTGGGCACAGGTGCAAGAAGCTATTCTGTTTTCTGGTAGACGAACCCGAAGAGGACGAGGATGAACTTGCAGCATCAGATCCCGAGATCTCCCTCCATGCAATCACGAGGATCAAAACCTCACAAACCATGCAACTAAGGGCGTTGGTAGCAAGGAAACCAGTACGCATTCTCGTTGACTCTGGAAGCACCCACAACTTTGTCAGTGAACAGGCTGTCCATCAGTTAGATTTACCGATGGAAATCAGGCCGCAATTACAGGTAGCCGTGGCAAACAGGGAAAGAGTTCACAGCCCCGAAATCTGCAAGGACACCAAAATTTAGGTCGGATTAGAATCCTTCCTTGCTGATTTATTCGTACTCTCCTTGGATGAATTCGACATCGTCCTGGGAGTCAAGTGGCTGATCACTCTAGGGCCAATCCTATGGGATTTCAGCACCCTGACAATGACATTCCACCTAGATGGAAAACCGGTTACATGGCAGGGAACCAGGATAAGAACAAAGACACAGTTGCATACACTTCAAGGTGAGAACTTGCGCACAACAGATATGGAGAGGCTTCTCACGGATTTCTCTGCAGTATTCCAAGAACCCAAGGGGCTCCCACCGTCCAGAGCCTGCGATCATCGGATCCCTCTGCTAGTCGGATCAGATCCCGTCGTCGTCCGACCCTATCGCTACCCACACCGACAAAAGGATGAAATAGAAAGGCAGTGTGCGGATATGTTACAGTAGGGGATCATCCGTCCCAGTCGCTCCCCCTTCTCTCCGGTTCTGTTGGTACCCAAGCAAGATGGGACTTGGAGATTTTGTGTGGACTACAGAGAGCTTAACAGTCGGACGGTCAAGGATAAATTTCCTATCCCCATCGTAGATGAGCTATTGGACGAACTCCATGGCGCCCGATACTTCTCAAAATTAGACCTCTGGTCGGGTTACTTCCAGGTCCGGATGACTCCTGAAGATATAGAGAAAACGGCCTTCAGAACACATCATGGCCATTTTGAATTCCTAGTTATGCCATTCGGCCTCAGCAACGCTCCTTCCATGTTCCAGTCCCTGATGAACGAGGTATTTCACTCCCACCTCCACAAATTTGTCTTGGTATTCTTTGACGACATCCTAGTCTATAGCAAGTCGTGGGTAGAACACGTGCAGCATCTACGAATCGTTTTTGAACTCCTGCGACAACACCAACTCTTCCTTAAGCGATCCAAATGCTCCTTTGGGGAACGCCGGGTCCTTTACTTAGGACATGTGATCAGCGGGCAAGGGGTCACTGTGGATGACTCCAAGATTCAGGCGATCAAGGAATGGCCCAGACCGCAATCTGCCAAGGCTCTACAAAATTACGGACTTTTGGCGGTCCCACTAACCAATATGCTCAAGAAAAATGCCTTCCACTGGGATAATACAACCGATGCAGCCTTTGCGAGTTTAAGAGAAGCCCTCTCCTCCACGTCGGTTCTACAGTTGCCAAACTTTGAGCTCGAGTTCACAGTCGAATGCGATGCATCCGGCACCGGCATCGGCGCCATACTACAGCAGCAAGGACATCCGGTCGCCTTCTTCAGCCGCAAACTGGCTAACCGCCACCTTAAATTACCCGCCTACGAACGTGAACTGATTGGGTTGGCTAAGGCAGTGCAGCACTAGAGGCCATACTTATGGGGAAGGTCCTTTGTCGTCAAGATGGACCACTACAACCTCAAATATTTGTTGGAACAACGGCTTACCACTTCGCCACAACAACATTGGGTCAGCAAACTACTTGGTTTCGATTTTTGGGTGGACTACAAGGCGGGAACCTTGAACCGTGCAGCAGATGCCTTGTCTCGCCGAGAAGAAGACAATATGCTCCTCCATGCAATCTCCCAACCCCGAGCCACCCTGCTGGAAGATATCTGGAACACATTGCCGCAATCACCAGAGTGGAACGATCTTGTCCAGAAAATACAGTTTGGAACAACCAACCCAAACTGGTCCATGCACGACGGGTTGGCACTATACAAGGGACGGATATATCTCCTAGCTGACTGTCCCTTAATTCCCTCCGTCATCTCCAACATACACAACTCCACGCATGAAGGAGTCCAAAAAACATTGCACCGCATCCACGCTGATTTCCACTGGCAGGGTATGAGGGATTCGGTGCGGGACTTCATTCAGAAGAACTCTCCAACAACAAAAGTGGGAAAACTTGCACCCAGCAGGCCTTCTCCAACCACTTTCACTCCCAACTCAGATCTGGGCCGATATTTCCATGGACTTCATTGAGGGCCTGCCCAAGGTTGGCGGGAAATCGGTCTTGTTCGTGGTGGTGGATCGTTTTTCCAAGTATGCTCATTTCCTTCCCTTATCCCACCCATATAGCGCGGTTTCAGTTGCCCACGCCTTCTTCACCCATATTTTCCGATTGCATGGGCTACCCGAATCCATCGTC
Source organism: Nelumbo nucifera (assembly GCF_055504915.1). Classification (NCBI taxonomy): domain Eukaryota; kingdom Viridiplantae; phylum Streptophyta; class Magnoliopsida; order Proteales; family Nelumbonaceae; genus Nelumbo; species Nelumbo nucifera. The sequence continues at coordinate 33,071,617 of NC_142649.1, forward strand.
AGTGACAGGGACCCGATTTTTACTAGCACCTTCTGGAAGGAGTTATTTCGACTACAGGGAAGAGCCCTAGCCTTCTCCTCCGCCTACCATCCGCAGACTGACGGCCAAACGGAGGTGGTAAACCGAACAATAGAGATGTACCTCCGCTGTTTTGTGGGAGACCAGCCACGGCGTTGGGTGGAGTACCTTCCGTGGGCCGAATACTGCTACAACACATCTTATCACTCCTCTCTTGGCATGACCCCCTTCCGGGTTGTTTATGGTCGGGACCCTCCCTGTCTATTGTCTTACGAACCCGGTTCAACATGGTTGGAAGAAGTGGATTGAAGCCTACAGGACCGCGATGCCCTCCTAGCCGAAGTCTCCCTACACTTGCAGCAGGCTCAGGCACGCATGAAGAACGCCTACGATCAGCGCCACAGAGAATTAATCTTTGAACCCGGACAGTTCGTATGGCTAAAGCTCCAACCCTATCGGCAACACTCCCTCAGACGCAGAGCTTTCCTAAACTGGCTCCCAAATTCTACGGGCCCTTCAAGATTTTATGACAGATCGGGAAGATTGCATATCAACTCGAGCTACCAAAACACAGCAGACTCCATGATACCTTCCATGTGTCCTTACTCAAGCCATTTACAGGGACTCCTCCTGATAAGGTACCTCCCCTACCACCCTTAAAGGACGGCAGACCCATTCTCCAACCTCAGGCTCTTGTTCGGTCCCGCGTCAATCGGGGTACCTTAGAAGTCCTAGTGGAGTGGGACGAACTACCATCAGCTGAGGCCACCTGGATTCCCTGGTCTGATCTTCACAACGCCTATCCAGATCTCGAGCTTGGGGACAAGCTCGTTGCCCAGGAGGGGTGTGATGTTATGGATGCATTCGTGGGAAAGACATACCGCCGCCGGCCGCAGCAATGAGGAGGGCGGCAGCAGCAATGAGGAGGGGCCCACGCGACAACTTATCTTGCCACGACAGCTTATCGTGCCAGCTCTTCACCAGCTTACCTTATCCCATCTATTCTTACTTTATCTATTAGAAATAGGAGTTTGTTTTCTGTTCTTAGTAGGAGTTTGTTTACCTATTAGAAGTAGGAGTTTGATTTAAAGTTGGATTATCCTAGCCTAGTCGAATTCAATAAGGAGTCACCTCTTGTAATCTCCTATTCAAGGAGCTGTGAATTGGGAATAAAGGCATTCAGTTTTTCAGTCAAGGGAAGAGCAAGGAGAGTTCGGGTGATCTCTTGGACAAATCACCCATTAGGTTGCCACAATAGGGTCTGCACGCAAAGGGAGGGGCAAGGGGAAGTTAGAGGTTCTCCCCGTGGACCGACCCGTGACGAGATCCTACGCCCGGGTCCATAACACAGTTTGATATTTTGGACTGTTTTTTTACTGTAATATGATGCTTTTGCATTTGAGAATTGATGTTCACCCTTATTTATTTTCATTTTTCCTTGATAGGTAAGAACTATGAGAAAGTCTGTGAGATGTGTCATATTACTCTCAACAAAAATGCTATATTCGGTGATAATGGTGCTATTTCTCCTGGAGGTGTGAGAATTGGTACGTAATGTTCTTATTATTGGTTGCTTACTCATTAAAACTTGTATTATTGTGGTTTATGAGAGAGTATCAGGTGCTAATGATTTTCCTGTATTTTCAGGTACTCCTGCTATGACCACAAGAGGTTGTCTGGAGTCTGATTTTGAAACAATAGCTGATTTCCTCGTTAGGGCAGCTCAGATTGCAAGTGCTGTGCAGAGAGAACATGGAAAATTGCAGAAGGATTTTCTCAAGGGTCTCCAGAACAACAAGGACATTCTTGAACTCCGGTCCCGTGTCGAGTCTTTTGCATCTCATTTTGCTATGCCTGGATCTGATGTTTGAACATGTTTGAGAGATGCCTTGTGGATATAAACATCATAATCCTGTTTTCTTGGTTGACAAAGGTCTGCATGTTAATACATCCAAATTCAAATACTGTCCCAAGTTGCTTTCCCTACCTCTGTAAATTTCAGGTCACCCAATACTGTATTCTACTTCATCTGCTATATGGCGTATTATTTACCCTTTTGTATTGTCTGACCTTACATGATTTTGTAAATTATACAGAAGTCATTATTTCTTTTTCATTTGATTGTAATTGTTTTGGTGTCCCCCGGAATGATGGTGTTCGGAATGTCTGTACTCATTCTGTTCAACTGGAACTTGGATCACAATTTGGTTGCAGAACGGGAAACTTTTGTCCCTGCTCACCCGCTGGCTTAAATGGCATTGCCCGGTAAAAGGATGGATTGGATTTCTTTTTGTTTGTTACAAAGATAATCCACGCTTGATGTCTCGGCCAGATTTTGCAGGTTATGTTTGCTGTTACGCCTTTGAGCCACAAGATATGTACCACTGTCATGATGGTGTTTCTACACCTTTTACATTATAACAACTGTGCGTGCAAATAACATCTTCTGGAGTCGTTGCTGTACAGGTGTTAAAATGTTTTCAGTATATCTGTATACATAGTTTGTGGGCTTCTCTATTAGCTGTCAATCACAGCTCGGCCTTACAGAAAATAAAGAAGGAAAAAAGTGAATTACAAATTTGAGGACAGACCTGGTTATTTATTTATTGGCTTTTTTCTTATTTTTCTTAGGGTTGGGTGAGGGGTTTGGAAAGGGAAAGAACACCGAAGGAAGCTATGTGGCATGGTTCGTTTGATTGCCATAGCCATCTGTAACAATTTATTTATGGTTTGAGTTGGTCCATCCATCCTGGTAGGCTTATTGTTCGACCATTGTGGGCAGTTCATCGATTTTTGATGGCTTAATGCCGACTATGAATTGTGACCATTGGTCAGTCGAAGTATTTGTATAAAGCTACTACTCGGAACTTAAGAAGTTGCACTGATTGGATGATCAGAGCTTGGCCGGGGTCAAGATTTGTAGCCAGCTTTTGATGTTGATAGCGAATAATTTATTATTGCATGGCTCAGTTTAGCTGTTAATTATTTGTATTATGGTTCCTCAATTAAGGATTGAAGGCAGATGTAGACCAGGTTCCTGTCGTGGTAGTGGTAGAGACAAGGAACAGTATTATGTCATGGGTCACTTGTATTGCAGGGAAGAGCAGTGAATCTCTTGATTATTGGTTCTGGGTTCTTTCTTGATGTCCCACTAGCCACCAACAACAAACTTTTCCATTCTGTGTTATCCTTTTTCTTTCACTCTTTCTCCTTTTTCTCCATTCATTTTGCTCAACTCTTTTATTGACAGAAAGAAAACCTTTCCAAGTGAAAGGAATCAATTTCCTGAGGGGACGGGATGCATGAAATTGAAAGCTGAAAAAGGGGAAGCCATATTCAGTTAACGAGGGAGCCTATCAACCTACTACATATTGCAGAGCCCGAGAAAGGAAAATATGGGCAATGAAAAAGAGAAGGGAACCGAATCAGATCATGTCCAGAAAGAGAGAGAGACGAACTAAGCAGAGGGGACATGTCAGAATGTTGAGAAGCTTTCATCATCAACTCCATTGCTTTCAAAGGAACCGAATCAGACAAGCTTCTACAAGGAAAAAGAGCGCTTTTGAATTTAAAGCGGCCCAGGAATCTCCAGTCCCCAGTGTCCCTCATTTCATCATTCTTTCACAAATGAAATGATTAGTCATTTACTAGAACAGCTAAAGAACCCTAAAAAGCATCCCAACTTAATAAATGAATAGATAACTGAAGTCTAAAAAAATGTAAATACTAATAAAAAGAACCAAGTAGGAACTCAAAGTCTCCACTCTCCAACAATAAACAGGTTAAAAGAGTGAGAAAACAAACAATAAAAAACAAGGCAATTATTAAAGAAAGCTTCAACCCAAATTCTTTCTTTTCTCGTTTCCTTTGAAATCCTCTCAATAATATCATAATTTCATACATATAACATGGGAGTTGTCTGTAATGCCGGTTCTTGTTTTTGATAATGACAATAACAAGTTGCATATTTTCCTTGTTTTTTTCCTTTTGATTAATAAATATAATAATATTTCTTTATACAGGGAGAAGAAACTGTTGTTTGGACGGGAGTGGGAGAAACATGGCTTTCTAGTGAAGCTTCCATCTAATATTCTTCTTCCTTTGTTCTTCTGGATGGTGATGTTTCCTTGATTCCTTTCCCTGGGAGCCATATCACATTTCATATTATTTTTCCCTCAAAATTGCCTTTTTCCAAGTTCTTCAAAATCATCAACTATAGTAGCTGCAAAACAAAGAGAACACAAGAAAGAAAAAAAAAGAAAAAAAAGAAAAAGGTAACAGATCAACCGCCCTAACAACTGATTCTTCCCCTTCTATTTTAATCTTCCTTCTCTACCTGTGACTGCAAATGTCTGAAAGCTTCTTTCTTCCTTCAACAATTTCATCAAAGAAGTCATCAAGCTGCCCAATAATACTCTCTATCCCAGATCTCAACAACCCAAAACAACCCTCTAAGTTCTCCACCCTCTCTCTAATACTAACCTCTGATTCACACTCCCCAAGTCCCTGAGACCTCTCCAATTCTGCTCTTAGCTCATCCATTGCCATTTTTGCTCTTCGGAACTCGTAGAGCAGAATTCCTGGGCGCCCATCCATTCTGTTGATCTCTGCTGCTACCCTCTGCTGCAACCTTGCAGTGGAAACCATGAAAGCAGAGCCGAAGAACAAGCACCCTTCATATCCTCCTCGGCGAAAGCTCGACTCGGGCCAGCAGTAGACCAAACCACAAAGCAAGATCATCAGAAGAAGTGAGCTGACGTTCCTCATTGCATACAGGACTCCCCGGAAGCCATTGAATCCATTGAGTTTGGATTCAATGGATACATTCTCGTCGAACCTTAGTGACAGAGGCTGGATTCTGGTCTCCATCAAGGCCCTGTTCTCCTCTTCCAATCCTACCACTTCTCTGCGGCAACCAGAGATTGCCCGAATGACCTGTAACAAGAATTATGAGAATGAAGAAATCAATTCAATTCATTGCTTCTAAATAGTAAAAATGAAGAGCAACTTATGCTAATTCTTCTTCGTTTTTTTTTTTCTTTTTTTTTCTCTGATTTTTGATCAAATTCAAACCTGTCTCAAGAGTTGGGGACTGAGGTTGTGATGGCCGTCGAGGGAGGAGGCAATCTCCGCCCCGGCAAGATAGTAATTCTCCATGCCGGAGATGCCAGACTTGAGAACATGACAGGCCTCCCACAGTCTTGAACTCTCGTCCATATACTCGTCCAGCCATTTCTCTCCTACGGGTAGATGAAGCTTTTGAACCAAAATGGTTAACTGGGAATGAAAGGACCGAAGAAGTGAGAGGACCCTTTGAAGGAATTGAATGGACATGAAGTTGTTGGAGAGGAACGACCGCTCGAGATCGTCGATCCCACGAGTGAGAAAGGTATAGAAGCCATTGACAGAGGTGGTGGATGAAGGATCCATTGTAAGAAGGTGGAAAGGAAGGCGTGCAGAAGAAAAGGTGATCAGTAGGGTGATATTTAAATTGAAAGAAGCAGACAACCTTCCAAGGAGTGGAAGAATAGGAAGAAGAACGAGGAGAAGAAAACAGGGAAGGAAGAAGGGAATGGCTTAAAAGCTCAGGTTTCCATGGTGAAAAGGATGGATGGGGGCAATGATGGGTGTTTCCAATAGAGGGGAAAGGATGATTGGGAATCTGCCATTTTCATAGTTTAATGGGCAGAAAGGGAGAGAAAGGAAAGAGAGTAAAAAAAGAAAACAAAGAGAGAGAGAGAGAGAGAGGGGGGGGGGGGGGGGGGGGGAGAGTGGGAGAAAGAACCAACAATTCAAGCCAACAAACATAAAAGTCTTGATGGGTTTTCTCTATTTATTTCTTCCCTTTCTGTGTTTCCTTCCTCTTGCACCCCTTCAAAGATGTCTGTATGAAATCATCAAAACATGGGTCTTTGCTAGTAAGAAGTGTCTCTCCGCTACTATTGCTTCATTTTTTTTAAAAAGTTTTCTCCCCTTTTTTGTGCTTATTTGATTGAGAAAAGTTTGACTGCTTTGGCTGAAGTTCTTCCTGTTATTCTTCAATATTGGTTTGAGTTCCCTTCTCTTTTGATCCTAGTGCTCTTTGTCTTCTTCCTTTTTTTTCTCATTCCTCGAGCTACTGACTTTTTCTTCTTCTTTATTTCTTATTTTTTTCTCCATTGAAATCTGTAGCTTATTTCTCCTAGATATTTTATTTTGGTTTGATTCTTTAAAGGGGAGGGAATTAATGATGGGGTTCCATGTATTGAGAATTATTTCTGTCTACTATGCAAAATTCGTCTTTTTAGGCTACCAGACATTCTATTTCTTATAGATAAATAATATTTTGTTTGTGATGGAACATATGATGTTCCCTACACCCATTACAGATTAATAAGCCCACTGATTTATTGATCAAACCATTCAACACGTGGGCCATCTCTTTTATTTCTCTCATTCATGGCACAGGGAGGACCCAAGGGTCTGATCCAGAGCTGAGATAAGATTTGGATGCATAAGAAGATTCAAGTTTAACCCTTTTTACCCACTCCTAATTTTGCCATCTATTTGGTAATGGAAAGGAAGGAATTTATAGGGTAAATGAGCATGGAGAGGCCCACAGTTCTGACTTTGGGCTTGTCATTATCTTTGAAACCATTCATCCATTGGATGGTCCTGATCAATGATCCTGATGGCCATTGTTATCTTGTGGCTATAGAGAATCATTATCCATAATGCTCCACTCTTGGGAACATCTCCTATTTTATTTCTGTTAAGATACACTAGTGCCGGAATTTCTAGGTTGGGGAAGTGGATTGTGGGACTAGTAATCTTTTCTTAATTCTATTTTATTCTTTGTTTTAGAGAGTGCTCGTGGGTTTTTGGAGACTGGGACACTTGAGAGCATGTTGGTCTTTTGAGATCTCATTGGAAAGTGAATAACCAATCAGTTTTGTTTTGTTTATATTTCTTTAATATTATAGATCATAACAACTGAACAACAAACCCTCACCATTCTTATCTGTCACCTTCTCCTATTTGGGAAATCTCTTTTAACTAAAGAATGATCCTAACCATCAATTGTTTACATTTTTATGTAATAGACCAGATGGGTTTTAATCATACAACAGAGTGGGCTCATGGAACCATTATATCTATAGATCATTATCTTGCTCCAAATTACTCATGACAAGATCTTGGGTTCTTTTTAAACCTTTTTTTTTTTTGAACTCTGTGTGCTTGTGTGTGGGGTCATTAAGGATTGCTAAGACTTGAATCTACATTTTCTTATGTGAGAACGGACCTTTATTTTTCCACATATATGCAAAGAGAGTAGGATAGTTGTAGATTTAGGATTCTGGTTGTTGATTTGCAGCTTACTCCTCTATACCAGTGAAGGTGATTCCCTAGAATCTATTAAAAAGAGTGCAAAAAGTTGTAAGAAACATTTTTTGAATAGATCTCTTTAGGCTTACTTTTGGAAGGAGTACAAATACAAATATATACAGTGCAAATACATACAAAATATAAGGTTTTTCACTCTACAAATTTGTATTTGTATTCTTTTCAAACTGAGCCATATTTTCGGGCAAGTTTTAGGGTTCCCATTGTTGAGTTATATAGCATAGAAATTAGCAATTATTTAGTATGAAGCAGGGATGTCAGTGGGTCAGGTTAAAGTGGTAAATTTACATTGACCCGATCCTATCAGATTTGGGTGGGATCAACCTTAGTAGGGTTTTGGGTCAGATTCAGGTTGAGGTTCTTCTGTGCTGGACTCGATCAGTTGATATGCAACATTGCAACAATTGTAAAAGCTAGTTGGGACCCATGTGATACTTGGACTTTGTCAAAAGTAATTGTGGAAAAAGGTCTTATGACATTTCCAAATGAGAGGGTTAAGGGAAATCGAGTTCAATTCAATCATTAGTTTTTGATTATGTATTGTTAGATAAGTTAGTGTTAAAATTACTTTTCTGTTAATTTATAACTAATAAGTTTCTTACATTATTAATTTTATTAATAAATTCATAGTACTATTTTTTTATTAATTTTGTAGTAAATTTTATTGTTTTTATTAGAATTTTTAATGTTAATATTTTAAATGGACTTTAAAGTCAATAATTTTTTAAATATATTTATTATTCTTATTAAGTATGCATTTTAGTTTATTGTTATCATATTTATTAAATTTTATCATGGTTTTTAAATGTAATTTTAGTGGATATTAAATTATAAAATTAATTTCAAAACTAACAATCTCTTAATAATGTTTTTTTGTTTTATTAATTGACTTGTATTAATTAGAATTAAAATGGATGGAAGCTAAATAGTTGTGGTCATGGGCCGACTTGGGCTGGGTTAACACATATTATAGGGCTATGGCCTAGGTTCAAGCCTGACCTATGTTTCGGGCCAGAAGCATAACCCGCACCTAGTCGTACACGGGTCTAGGATGGGCTTAGCAATTGTAATAAGGGCTATAGCCTAGCCCCCAAGTACAGCTAAACCTAATTCCGAGCCTATGAATTTTATGTTTACTGATGTAGGCGCATGTGGCAAGGCCTAAGATGGTGCCATGTGGCACTGGTCAGATGCAATTCTGGCCGTTCGCTGCTAACCAACTCTAGGTGAGCTCAAGAATAAATAAGTGGCATCACTCCCTAGGTAAGCTATCTTTACTCTTTCTGCTCTCAAGCTCTCTACTTCTTGGGTGACTTCGTTTGAGCACTCTTTCCTCAGGCCTCGTCCAACCTCCTTATTGCGCGTTTACTAACTTAACTGTCGGAGTCTCCGCCCCTGGGATAACACTTGGGGCCTCTGACGTGCTTCCTTCTTCACAAGTCAGACCTATAGGCCTTGAACTTCGTCAGCCCTTAGACACACCAGCCCTCGGCTAAGGAAGTGAAAGTGCCTTGTTGCCCTTGGCCATCCTTGGCAGCAACATTTACAAAAATTATTTTATACATTTTGTAGTAAAAACATCATACATTATATGTATTTTAAGTATCACTTTATAATATTTATATATAAATAAAAAACAACACAAATAGCACAAATATGTATAAATAATATAAATATGTGTGGGCCAATTGAGTTATAATTAATTAAATTATTGAGTTTAATTAATTAAGTTATAATTAATTATGTACTATTTATAAATAAAAAATTATCATATAAATATAACCTATTAATAATACTTAGTTATATATGAGTAATAAATTATCTTTAATTATTAGTAATCTCTATAATACAATCGGTATAATCTAAGAACTCTTCTAAAAAGCAATACTCACCTATCAGGCTATCATTTAATACTAAATGGCTGATTGAAAGTCTCCAAGCCCAACTCTCCATTAATTTCACTCTCTCTTAGATACTGCTTGAAAAACTCATAAAACATGGAAATCTCCTTGATTCCTATTCCTTGTTTAAAGAAATGGCAACGTAGAATTATGCCAAAAAAATGAGAAAAAAAGATAAATGCCACATCAGACGATTCTGCTTTAATATAATAATAGATGGCCTTGGTTGAGTATAGGTATATTATGTATAGGGCATGGTTCAAAGTATTGATACACCCGATACACATGAACATGCATATTGGGTGTTTCGAGTGAGTCAAAAACCCTTTTATTATTTAAATTTCATATTTTCACATGGGGCTTCTAATACTGTTATTTAAGTATTAAAAATAACACATTTTTTTTGAAAAGCCTTCTAAATTATATCTTAGACCTATCAATACAATACGATACGCCTAATACAGAGCATATTACATAAAAAATTTGAACCTTGGAATATATAGGTGTGGCAGATTGGGTTTGGGTTTCCATTTTCTTTAGACGGGTCAGATCAGGTTTGGGTTAGAGTGCCTTTAACTTTAGGTCGGGTTTAGGATGAACTAAATCCTTACCAAACCTGACCCATTGACATCTCTAGTGTGAAGCATGCTGATGCTAATGAGATCTAGATGAGTAGCCAGATTTGTTTGATGGGGCCTTTGGATGTATCAGTCATTTTCTCCTCAGGGTTCTTTTCTCCTTAATGAGCTTAGATGGAAACAACTGGGTGGTCCAGAGTCTCTTAACAATGAAAGGGAGATAGAGCCTGGAGGAATGAGTGTCTTTGGGAAATAGAAAGAAAAGAGCATTAAAAGAAAACCATATTCAATCAACTCAGAAAGTAATATTGAGATGGCCAGTCTTGCCAAGTTATTAATTATATTAATTCACTTGAACTGGCTTCTTGAGGGGGACCACTGACTGGTTTCCTTCTTGAATTCATTCATGGCTGGTGAAAATAGAAACAGTTTAAGTATTTACTTTTTTATTTGCAAATGCTAGACTTGAATGAAAGAGTTCCGTAATTGATGCTTCGAGATGAATGGATGATTCACCCATTTATTGTTCAGGACCATTCATTGAATGGACCAGTACTTGATGGGCTATATATGGGCCACTACTAGTACTAGTCCACCTTTTGGTATTTTCTTTTTATTTTTTCACCCTCCAACCACCCAATCCTCCTTAAAGTTTTTTAGTTCTGTTGGGTTGTGGCCACTGATCTTCATTCCCCACTTGGTTTGAACTAATGTTTGGGTTTTGGGTGCTGGCATCATTTCTAACCCAATGCAGGGACTAACCCTAACTAGGCCAGAATGTTGTGACAGAAAGAGACCAATAAAATTCGAAAGAAAATAACGCAAATAGAGAACAAGATTTGAAGTGGTCTGAAGTTTGTATGCCTCGTTGTTACGCTCGATAATTTTTGAGTATTCAACGTGTTTTAATTACTTCATTATTTTTTTGAGAAAATTCATTTTGAGTTTGATACTTTACCAACAAGTATGTAATGATTTTTTTTTTTTTAAATATTTAAGCCCATAAGAAGCTTTAACTATTAATATTTATTAGTTCTGATTTCAATGGGTTCAAAAACCAATATATTTATTATACAATACACACTGATATATTGTAATACATTGAACCTTGTCTACGCCTATGCCGATAGAACATCCCTACAAAATTCACTGGTCTCAATATAATCAAAGTTTACCCTAACAAACAGCCCATTAGACTTTATATCAAGGTATCTCAGCACAATCCTAATTTAAAGTACCAGTAGAATATGTAAAACAAATTAAGGGTTTGTTTGGTTTGCAGTTGAAATTGGAATTAGAATATTCTGGAATCGGAATCGGAATGGTCTATTCCCATAGTATGTTTGGTTCAAACAGGAATGAAAAGGGAAATTGAAATCATCATGAATAGGACTCCATTCCCAAGAAAGGAACAGGGAATGGCCATTCCCTCAAATGGGGGAGTGCCATTCCAGCAGGAATGAGAATGAGATTTTGATTCCACCCAATCATACAGTTGGAATTGGAATAGCGCATTCCGATTCTGATTCCAGACCCCTATTCCCACAAATCAAACGGAGCCTAAATACTAAAATACCCCTATGCAGACAATGTAGGGATAATTTCGCATATGTTGAACTTAAATAACTTTCCCTTTGTCACTACAGTACTAATTCTACTTGTGACAGGATCTTTATTGTACAAGAGATGAAGGAGGCACCTTGACTTAACACCATTTTAGGAGGATATTTCTGTGTGGGCTTACAGTTCAAACATGTTTAAAACATTGGACGGTTTAGGGTTGTCACATTCAACCTGACCTGGGTTTCACCAAACTCAACGTCCCAATGCACTACCACCTCAAATTTATTGGGCACAAAGGTATGAGAAGGTGGAAGAGGACTTTTCAAGTGTCCCACTGGGAGTAGAAATATTTCCCAATTAGCTTCCTTTTGTCATCCCATGCTACTTGTACTGTTAGCTATATGTCTCATTATTAGTTTATCCTAGTGAAAATTTTGATTCCATGAAAACCCTAGTAAAAAATAAAGAATTAAAAGAAAGAAAGAAAAGGACAAAAGAGAATTTCTGGAACACAACCCGTATGTGGAGGAAAGAACACCTTATGGGGTGGCCATTGTTGATGGGAAGTGTCAACCATACATAAGTACCATATGGGAGGAGCAAAGGAATAGAGAAACAAGGTCAACCAAGTAGCCTAGCTAGCCTTTACTAAGAAGATGGGATATATGATGCTATGAGAATTGAGAAGAGAGGTTCAATTATAATCTTGAGTACTTACCCTATTCTTTGGCCTATACCCATTACCCTAATTTGACCACATTGATGGTGATCAGGGATGTACATTAATTTGAGGCTGCTAGTTTTTTGGGTTTCACTGCAAAAACCACTTTAGGGTTCCCACTACATTTTCATGCCTATACAGCTACCCTTTTCTCCCTTGATGGCTGGGACTAAAATGGATGAACAGTTAATCAAACCTAGCCTATCAGATGGGCATCAATAGTAAATGGGGTACAAGTAGTAGGCTGGAAAGAGGAAAAGTGTAGTGAGCCTCATCAGTTGCAGAGATGGTCCTTCATGGTTATAATTGTGATTGAAAGTTACACCCTTCAAAGCCTGAGAGAAGCTTTGGTTCTGCATGTGCATGACTAGTTACATTCCATGTGTAGACCAAATTATTCTCCTTGGTTGCATTATGCATGTGTGGAGATGCCTCGAATGAAAGCTCCACAGCTAATAACCTATTGATCGATCCTGACATGGAGTAGCTTTCCAATGGATCAACTTTAACAACTCACCCTCGTTAGCTGTCTGCATCAAGATAGACTTGTTCCAAGGCTTGGATCGGCCATGGAAGTACTGGCTTTTCTAAAGCATTCTCCGCTAGCTTGTGCCGACCGGCCTCCAATTGACTTGACAGAAAATGGTGAGCCAGGGATGGATAAACGCAGATCTTGTAAAAGCTAGCTGTAAAGGAAAAGCTGGAGAAGGAGAGAAGATATGGAAGAAAAAGGAAAAGCTTGGGCGGTTTGATATAACGTGTAACGAAAGAGCTCTCGACTCTCGAGCACAGGAAGTGCCTAAGAAACCATGTAGATGTAATAAATAAAATGCCCAAAAGAAGCTAAAAGCCTATAGACCTACAATGAGATGACGAATCACTAGAGAAGATGGGTCTCACCACTTCTTCTCAATTGGTGGAGGCCTGATTTGATTCGTACTTTTGATTAGATAGAGAATCTCTTTTACATGTCATAAACAAGAGAACGAGTGCCAATTGAGTAACAGCCTTGGTTAAGGCTGGAGGGTCCAACCCCATAACTGGAAACCATTCCTCCCTTCACAAGTAGTACCCACTAACTGTCTTATAAAAGAGAAGAGGGACCCCCCTCCCCCTCCCATACAGCATCTTTTGTTTATCATTATAAATCAATCACCTGTCTTCTCACTATCTCACTAAGAATGGATGTTCTCGGTTTATTAAAATTCAAAAATGGAGTGACCCAAACCAGACCTGGCCCACTTAACATCTTGGTTCATCTGATTGATGAAAAATTTGGGCTACAAAGAGTAAAAGCCACCACCCATGGTCAGTTGGACTTGGAATAGTATTTACTTCTATGATGAAATCTCTTACTATGATGAGTTGCAATATAAATACTCGTGGTGCCAATTGTAATCTTCATTAATTCATTAATTGATTGAATAATAAGATCATGGCTCTCTAGCTGTCTAAAAATCAACAAGTTAAGTTAATGGAATAAAGATCAATCAAAGTTTTATCTATGGCATGTGTATTTGTTTTGTGATGTAGAATGGATTGCTGAGAACTTCGTGGAGTGGGTGAACTGGATCAGATGGTGAAAAATGGGTTGAAAGGTAAAGAAAACTGCCTGAAACTTTCAGAAGCCATCAATTTTGATTCATTCATTGAAGCAACAAATAAAATGTATGAAAATGGCATGGTTTCCAATCAACAAGATGTTCAATGGTGAATTCAGATCAAGAATCATTCGAAAAGTTGAATTTTGTTTCTACAAACCTTGAAAGTTGCTATTTTGGAAAATTTACTATTTCTAGTGAGCCCTGAAAATTTGTCATTATGAGTCCAATGGAATCATGGAGTCTAAGAGTCGAGAAATCTCGCTTTACTCATTTTGAGTTGCTTTGGGTGTTTTCTTATTTCGGTTAAAATTTACATTTCTTATTAGCAAGTTTTCTATTCGGGAAAAATTGGATTCAAAGTTGAATCGAGAGAGCTTGGAGTCTCTGCAAACATGCTTATAACGACCCACATTGATGTTCTCAATAAGGATTTCAGTTATTCCTTGAAAATTTCTCTCCTCTCTTGTGGAATCAAGCGACTTATTTTACTGGAGCAAGATGATGAACTTTTTCTTAGTTTTAACACTTACTCCTACATCATTTTGATGTTCTCAAAAGCCCAATCCACATCATTTCAGACCATCTCTTGTCCATTTACAACCTTCAACTTTCAATGCTATGCCATTTTATGTAGAGCCATCAGTGGTTTTCATTGTACAGAAAGGAGCCATCACAATCGACCTTATGAAGCTCAAGGAGGTCATGTGGGATAGGACCAAAGGGTGCAAGTTGGGAACATAGCCCAGCACTAAGAAGGAATGTTCACCAAGTCATAAGTGGGCCTGACCCAAGCCCAACTTGCTATTTAATTCTATCATCATCATCCATCAACTTTTTTTTTTCTTCATTTATTTTGACAAAAAAAAGCATTTCATGTGGGGGAATAATCTGCAGACTAGATCATAGCTCCTAAAAGGTACAGAATCCTATTCATTTAACTCTGTAAAACTTGTTGAGAAAACTCGACAATATTGACTCTTTTCAGCACAAAATGTATGTAGTATTATGAATATTTTGTAAATAAAAATTATACTTCTCCTATATGAACTAACACAGTGAAGCACTCAAATTGATGGTGTAGGAACTGGATTGCTAGTTCATAAAGGTGAACTATAATAGATGTTTATCAAGCTCGTCATACCAGACCTTTTAGGTACCAAGCACTCAAATTGAAAATATATGTTTATTGAGACACTCCCTCTAGTCTCTACTTCGCAATGACTTTAATTAGTGCACCTTATGTGAGATACCGCTTGCATGTTTATTTGGGAATGGTTTTACTTTAATGGTAGACTTGCCAATGAATAATTTGGACCATTTTGGACTGGTCCAATTCAATGTCCTGACCGTCCAATTTGTTCAAATTCATTTTAATTTAGATTGGTTTCAACCCAAATCCAGTCTATTGACACCTATATTCTTATCTTATATTAATGAACCGGATATTGGCTTAATCCAACTAAATCCTATATAAATTTATTACAGATGGACCAGGTCCAGTCCAATCTAATAAATATTTTGGACCGAATTGGTCCAATCCACTGTCTTTTCGGTCCGTCCAATCGGTCCAAATTGATTTTTGTCCATTGACACCCTTACTTGTGCATTGTCTTTGTGAATGATTTAATGCAGAACTTATGTTGGCCGTGCACCTTCATCTATTCTCCCCCTAAAAGAAATGAACAACATCTGGTATGACAATAATGGAGCAAAGATATAGCTGGTATTATTTCTGGACCATGGTATGTATTGGGTGATTTAAATGCAATTAGATATAGTAATGATAAACATTGAAGCGTAAAGTAATCAACAGTCAAACTAGAGAGTTTAATGAGATGATTGCCTATTGTAATTTCATAGATCTTGAGTCAAGGGGTAGTAAATTTACTTAGAAAAACAAATTCTATTTTGAAAAGACTAATAAATATGTACATGTGTTGCATGTGGCAGTTTCAAATGATGATGACAATAATAATATTTTATTGTTCTTATTAAAGCTCATGTAACAAAGAAAAATGGTCAAAGCATGGTATATTGGTTGATTTGTTGCCTTTTAACCCAAAGACCTAAGTTCAGATGTTCTTATAGTTTCTATCAATGTTTTCAATTTGCAGTTGAACCAGATGATTGGATTTATTAGTTTATCACTTAGACAATTTTTTTGAGTATGTTTTAATCTAAACCACTTTGTTGCTAAAAATCATAGGCTTGGTCAACAACCAAATGATCTTACTAGTTGAACCACAAACCTATTTGACCAAGTCAATGGGCCATGATTAAGACATTAGTTTTTTTTTTTTGGATTTTTAGCCATTTCCATCTTTACTAACAATAATTATCATTTTCTCAAACATATTTTTGTTTAACAGGAAGAATACATAATATTAATGGCATGCTCAAATCTTTCTATAAAAATTATAAAAATTTCTATATTTTTATTTTTATTATTTAATTTATGACATAATAAAAATTACTTATTTACTTGGAGAAAATGCAATTCCATTATATTGTTTGAATAATGCTTTTTAATATTGTGGTCAAATCAACTAATTAGATTAATCAATCCATTGCCCAATTCTAGATTCTAGGTCAATTTACCACCAAACCACTTTCTTGGGTGACCTAGTTAATTAAATCGTTAAACCATTTGATATGGTTGGTGGGATAATGTGTTATAAATGTGCCCAAGGTTTTCTACAAATTTCAATATTTTCTAGAACTTTATGTATTTAATTATTTAATTATAACATCATATCTTAACCTAGTAGACATGGATAGTTGAACCATAAGCCAACCACCTGGATGGAAAAAAACCATTTTGCTTGATTGATTTTAAATTTTTTGTTTCATTTCCATCATTAAGAAAGATAATTCTTATTTTTATATTTATTTTTATTTAATATGATGAATATATAAAAAATTTCCGGAGTTAAGAGCCACTGCCACACATTTTCGGAATACGAAAGATCAAAAAATTTCCCGATTCCCGCGAATGCATTTAATGTGAGCAGTCAATCAAGTTTGAATTTCGGTCAAATCAGTCCATCATACTTCATGAACTCCTTGCGTTAAGGCAACACTCTTAGCTCAAGGAGTGGGGGGAAATTGATGGATGATGATTTGACTTGACCTATGAAATGATGACACGTGGACCTGACTCAGCACGGGCAACAACTCAGCATCATAGCCTGATCCTAGCTAAGTAACGAATCCATAAAGCAGCTCGCTATGAAATGATGGAGGATGATTTCACCATCAAGTATCATGTTGATGGAACCCTTGAGAGGTATAAGGCTTAGCTAGTAGCCAAGGGTTATATTCAGGTATATAGAATTTTTTATATGGAGACTATATGACAAATTGCAAAAATGGCCACAATGAGAGTTATGTTATCTTGGTAGTAAGTTATGACCGACCCTTAGATCAATTTGATGTGAAGAATGCTTTCTTAAATGGAAACTTGACTGAAGAGGTTTATATGTCATTTCCACTGGGTATGTATGGTAAGGAAATGTAGGGCAACGTATGCAAGTTGAAGAAATTTATGGCCTCAAGCAATCCCCACAAGCTTAGTTTGATAGATTCAAAACTGCACTTGTTGAGTTTGGCTATACACAGACACTGTCTAACCATACCTTGTTTGTAAAGAGGAGGTTACCTTATTATTTATGTTGATTATATAGTTGTTACAAGGAGTGACACAAAGGAAGTTTAGGCATTCAAGACATTCCTTAACTCAGAATTTGAAATTAAAGATTTATAGGAATTGGGATATTTCCTAGGGATTGAAGTTGCTAGGTCTAAAGATGGCATCTTCATATCCCAATAGAAGTATGTGATAGATCCTCTCACGAAGACTGGGAAACTTGGTGCCAAAGACTTTTGGGGAAGTTGCTATACCTTTGCATTACATGACCAGATATCTCATATGTTGTTAGTGTGATCAGTCAGTTTTTGCATTTCCCTAGAGACACAAGTTTTGTGTTACTCGAAGGGAAATCCAAGAAAGGGTAACCTCTTCTTTAGGTATGGACACATAAAGCTAAAAGCTTATATAGGTGCCCATTGGGTTGGTAGTATTGATGATCGAAGATCTACATCGGGTTATTGTGCCTTGATTGCAAGGAACATTGTCTCCTAAAGGTGTAAGAAACCGTTAGTAGTAGCCAGGTGGAGGCTATGGCAGAGTATAGGGTAATAGCACATGGAAATTTAGAATTGTTATGGAACAAGTCACTTCTAGAGGAGATGGGTATTATACATGATAAGCCCATAATGCTTTATTATGATAACAAGGCTATGATCAACATAGCTTAGAAATCAACCCAACATGACATGACAAAACATATTGAAGTTGATTGACATTTTTATAAGAGTTTGCCTTCCTTTTATTAACTTAGAGCAACAATTAGCAGATGTTATAACCAAGGGTGTATCCAAGATAAAGTTACAACGCTATATAAGTAAGATAGGAATGATTGATATCTGTGCTCATCTTGAGGGGTAGTGTAGAGATAATGGATCAAATAGGCCTTAGTTTCTTTGCTTTTCATTAAGTTATGTTTATGACTTGTGTTAGTAGGTATTGAGCCTTAGTTATGGGATTGTTTTCACTTTTTTTTTAATGTTTTCAATACTGTCTTTAATGATGGACACCCTACTAAGGGCACTCATGTAATTATCATTATTTTTTACAACAAAAGAATAAAAGAGATCATTGGGGGCTGAAGAGAGGTTTCTGAACTATTCTTTCTTCTTTTTCTTCATTTTCTTCCTTTTCTTCCATTTTCTTCTTCCATCACTTCTTTTTCTTCAATCTCCTTCTTTTTTCTTTTCTTTTAATTCAAATTATTGCAGGTGTGATTTATAACTGGGTGATGTGTTAGATTGTATAACTTTTAATTCGTAGACAAATTTCTTCATCACACTACTTCCTTGGCAGCCTTACTTGTGACAATGTACTCAGCCTCGATCGTGGAGTCTACTATGGTCCCTTGTTTGCTATTTCTCCAATTGACAACATAAGATCCTAACATGAAGATGTATTTAGATGTAGACTTTCTATCATTTAGGTCAAATTGGAAATTGACATCGTTGTAACTAATGACTTGTAGTGAACTACCATCAGAGATAAAACAATAGTCTTTAGTTCCTCGTAGGTATTTCAATATGTTTTTCACTATTGTCTAGTGCTCTTATCCCGGGTTGGATTGGTATTGGCTCATAACACTAACGGTCTGAGAAATGTCAGCTCAAGTGCATAAGATAGCATACATGATGATCCTTATGACAGAGGCATAAAGATTTTTTTTTATGTCCTTTATCTATTCAGGGGTCTTAAGTGACATTCCTTTAAAGAGAGTGATTTCATGCCTAAAAGGAAGAAATTCCTTATTGGAATCCTACATTGAATCTTTTAACTATCTTGTCAATATAAGTAGATTTGGACAATCCAATTAATCACATTGATATATCTCTATAAAGTCGAAGTCCTAAGATGTACGGAGCTTCTCTAAGATCTTTTAGGGAGAACTATTGTGAAAGCCATTCTTTCATTGTTGTTAACATTCTTACATCATTCCTAATGAGCAGAATGCCATCTACATATAGAACTAAAAATAGAAAACTGTCTCTCATTGTCTTTCTATAAACATATGGGTCATCCGGATTTTGCTCAAAATCAAATTGTTTGAAAGTTGATTCAAACTATATGTTTCAACTTCTAGAATCTTTCTTTAATCTGTATATGGATCAATTGAGTTTACACACCAAGTGTTCTTGACCCATGGTAATAAAGCCTTTTGGTTGTTGCATATAGATATTCTTAATAAGATCATCATTCAAGAACATAGTTTTGACATCCATTTGTTAGATTTCATAATCGTACTTAGGGATGACAATTTTCCTCATCCTCGACAGGGACCTGACTTCCCCGACTTTATGGGGGTCAGGGATGGGGATTGTTTTGATGGGGCGGGGACGGAAACAGGGATTAATAAGAATCCCCGATCGGGGTCAAGATCGGGGATGGGAATTGGGGTCCCTGCCCCGCCCCGCCCCGACCCCGATTATATATCATATTTAAAATATTATTTATAATTTATAATTTTTATTTATTTTAAGTAAATTTATTTTCAAAAAAATACTATTATCTAAAAAAATTTGGGGATTCAGGTCCTCGTAGGGAATCCATCCCCATCGGGGATTGGGAATGGATGACAAATTTTATCCCCGTTGGGGATTAGGGACATAGATGGGGATTAATTTTAGATTCGGGGGCGGGGATGGAGAATATGATTCCCACCCCGTTGTCATTCCTAATCGTAGTATGCAACTATGGCCAATAGTATAATGGATTTTAGCATGGCCACAAATAAGAAGGTTTCCTCATAATTGATTCATTCTTTTTGAATGTAAAATTTCTCCATAAGTCAAGCTTTATATGTCTCAAGTGTAACTTTAAGACTATCTAAGATTTATTTGCAAGATGTTATCTTGTCAAATTGTCTCTGGATAGAATTTTCCAGTGAAGCAATGATGTAACAATGGGCAAGAGAGTTTTTCTGCTTCCATTCTTGATATTCCTTCCTTCTAGCCTCAGAAGCTCTTTCATTGGGACATTCCATTGCCTTTTGATTGAAAATTTTGTCCAATTTCTCTAACGTGAGCATTAGGTTAAGGTTGTGAATCCAATCTGCATAGTTGGGTTCTTTGATTTTGTTATTATTTAGTAGCTTAGTGAACGGTATGTGTGCCATTTATAATAAAATGAACGAGTAATTAGTCCATGACCTAATTATTTTTTTATGATGTGTACCGTTGATTGCCCCAAGGTACTGCGGAAGTCTTCAATTTTAGGATAAGACACTCCCATTAGTCTATGACACTCCTATCATCTCATGAAGTAATTAAACTGGCAATTTTAGTGAAACAAATAACCTAATTTTATGGTGCATCACTGCCCACTACTTCAGGCCGTTTTCATGATAATGACGGAAGGACTTTAGAGATATCATTCTATGATTATCATTTAGCACTTATATTATTGATGACGGAACAATTATTTCAGTCCTTAGGTCAATTTAGGTCTTACCACAATGGCTACTACAGACTTTCATAAAGTTTAATTTAAATGGACCTAAATGGGCTTGGGTTCATGTGAGGTTCCCTCTTTGGAGGGGAAATAAGAGAAGGGCCCATAGAAAGCCATATAAAATCTTCACATGGGCCAAATACTTATGGCCCATATACGAATTACATTGACATATCACATCACATATAATTGATAAGAAATCAACTTAAAGCTTTAAAACCCAGATCCATTTAGATTAACACATTATCATACTATTATTGGATTCATTTATATAATAAAATTCAATTTGGTATACGAGTCCAACTACAAAAGGCAGTTTGATCCATATAGTGGTCTATGCTGAAATTGACTTATCTTGCTTTAATCTAAACCCAACTAGATTCCATAAGTGTGGGCTGATTTGGTTTATGTAATGGCCCATCAAGCCCTTGGCCTTGGTTAGAGAATGATCACTTAATCAGTGATCTAGGGAGTTATTAATAGTCCCTAAAGATCCCTAGGTTTGGCCCATGTATGGTGGACCAAAACTAGGTCAAATTAACCTAGGGTTTGGTGCCCAAAACATGCATCAATTCAAAATATATGACCGGAGTACTTTAAACTATGATCATCAATCAGCATATCAGACATAACCAACAACAAAATAAAGCAACAAAGGCTGAGAGTGTGATGGTCCAAATATGGTATGGACAAATTGCATTAATCTCCATTCTTCTCATCGAACTTGTATTCCACCAACCTCTATGATCTCCAACTTGTTCTCTAGAGTAAACCATCTTATAAAACCCTAATTTCTAGTGCTTAAATATAAAAACACGTTATACATTTTGTATAGAAAAATTAAAAAAAAATGATTACAGACCATGAATATCAAAATCACATATTATGCATTAAATTGGCCACCAATACAGAATTCGACCTCCATCACACTTTCAGCCCAAAAATTCAAGAATTCACCATAGAATTATTCCAAATAATATCAGAAAATATAAAGAATAAATTTAAAATGATTGGCCCTAAATTGAAACTGAATTGTTGGTTCATATGCTTACTAGGTTGAATTGGTTAGACTAGTCCATGTCGACTTGATGTTTCTTTCAAATCTGATTTGGTTCAATCCAATAATTGAACCTAGCTCAGATACCATTGTTGGATGAGTTAGAAATCAGATTAGACATGGTCGAATTAGATCTAGTGGCTGGATAAATTTTTAAAATTTTTTAATCCAACCTAGGAATTGGTTTCCCAATGATTTTGAAACTCAAATTAATCTCTAATTATACCTGATATGGAATCAACAAATATAACTCCCAAGGTGGTAGTCTACACCCAATGTTAGACATGAAATGGCCTCCCACTAAAGATGATGTAGTAGTGAAGTGAAGTTGACTCAGTGGTGAAGTTATTGTACTTCGGACCTCCAATCTTCTTGGGATTGATGCAATAGTGTGAGCTTTCTTGAGAATGATGTTTTTCTCTAATAAGACTGTTAGGAACTGAAGGAAAATCATCCCCTACAATGGATGGAGCGAACTAGGGTTTTATGAGAGCAAGGGAGGTGAGAGAAAGAGAGAGCTGGAGAGAGATTAGGATTGAATGGTTTACCCATCCTTCTCTTCCCCTATATAGAGCAAAACTGGATCCAGTCAGTGCAAAGCCCATTCGAACATCCCCTTGCATTGGGAATATCTCCCCATGAAATAAAGCATAGAAGTGTGGAGATATTCTCGATGCAAGGCTATAAAGGCTGTTCGAATGGCCCTTGCATTGACAGAAGCCGAGCTCATATAGAGCATTCTCTTAATCCTACTAGAAGTTTAATTCATATCAGATTTAGATTAGGATTTATCCTTATGGATAAACTTTATCTTATTAGAAGGATTGGTGTTACATACCCATATCCATAAACCCATACTAGGGTTAAGTTGTCATTTGCCTACTTAACTAATCATATTAGTAATGGGCCTTAGGCCCATTTTGTTTAATGACTCACTTTCCTATGTGTTACAAGGCCATGCACGCTTGAAAAGTGTATGACATGAGACCCATAAAGGTCTCACACTAGTCCATAAGGGTTTGGCCCCACCTCTGGAAGAGGTTAGGCTAAATTCACTACCCAAGAGCAATAAACCCCCCACTCAATCAACTTGGGCTCAATTGGGCCCAACATTTATATGTAAATGATTCTTAGGTTTAGCCACCCTATAAAGACACGAGGGCAATGAACAAATGTAAGATGAAGCCCATTAGGTAATCAGCCCTATATTGGTCTCTTACACCTAACCTCTTGGTCCATAATCATCAAAACATTACTCAGAGGGAAGAACTTCTTACCTGATTGCAAAGTGCATTGTCACACTCTCTACTCAGATGTATCTTGGGATTAAAACATTTTACAAACATTTTCATAAATTAGTAATATATTATATAAATATATTTTGCAAATCAAATTTCAAATATAGTTGAAGTCCATTTCCAACAATTTTAAGTTTCCATCAAAGAGTGTAAACCTTGATATTCAATTTGTTTAACAAAAGTGTTGATCTTATCACTATGATCACCAACTCAGGTAATCTCCACGGTCTAGGGCACAATTGAAAATTGGTCCGGTTTTAGTGCTTTTTCTAAACACCTACTAGTTGTGCTTGGGATCTAACCCTAGCAACTAAGACAAGTTGCTTCACTAATTCTACAATACACTAGTGTTAGCATTGTCAGGATGAACTCCCAAGTCTATTCAATGGTTAAGAACATTCTAAAGTAACACGAATCTCATAAGTGTTTAGTTTAAGGAATAACTTACAAAAACATATCAAATGTGATCATGAAACAATAATGTAGTTATATTATTCATAAATGTTTGTCTACATTAATCTGATTGGAGCTAAGGGCATATACTATCAAACAGTAAGTGAAAATTTAGATAACATCTTGGACTCCATTAATTGAGTGGTAATAGACGACCAAACAACCTATGGGTTTAGGTAGTCAAAGGAAAAGGTCTCAAAAAAAAAAAAAAAACAAAAACAACTTTTGGGAATCTAAGATTAAAATGGGGATTTCTTTGACTTGAAAAGGCATATTGTTGTTTGAAATATTATTTACATGTGCTCATTTAAAGCCAATTTGTATTTTGACAGTTTCTTTAATCCGTAAAGTGAAACTTTTTTTAGACATCGTTGATATTGCTTGTATGCAATCTTTATTATCTAGTCGAAAGGCTATATTTAAGAGCATTCAAATGATGAATGAGATTCATTTATGGGAGATCTGAATGACTAAGTTCCTTGTAAATTTAGGATATTCCAACTAAATATAGACTTGGGTAGTTTACTTTATGGTTGGCACATGGATAGTGAATAATGATATCTTAACTATTAAGATGAGGATTTAGGTTGCCATGTGGGTGTGTTTCTTATACACAATGGTACTAAACCAATTGAGTTTTATCCATCATAGGATGTATTAGTCATTGTTAGCGAATAGTATCACTCAAGTATAAAGACATTTTTGCCCTTTAATGGATCATCAAGGTTATGGTATCATGATTAGTCTCTTTATTATATTATGGGTGAGGTCACTATTGGTTTGTGATGGATATATATTGTATTTTAAGAAGTTGAAAGTGATATTGTAGTTCTAGACTTCTAGGGATTGTCAATAAGGAATATACACACTCAAAAGAGAGGAGAGTGTTACAACCAACAAGTTGGTTTGCATGAGGACTCTGACTAGAAGTCCTAATTCAAATAGGACTCTAATAGTAAAATCCTAGTGAGAGTAGGACTCATTTATGTATAAGTTCATAAGCAACATCGAGATGACTTTGTAAGGAATTTTACTTGAAATGGGACTCTTGGGGAGAACTCCCAATTGCAATAAGACTCTAATATTCTAGTCTCAGATCACCCTGGGATGAATATAGGAAGTGTCCTATTATCATTAGAACTCACAAGAAAGAATCTAGGGCTGATCTTGTAATGCTTTGATTGATTAGGGAATCCCTAATATACTTTGGTTATCATATGCCATTAGTTGCTTCAAAAGTGATTCTAAGCAAGTTTGACATCTTTAGGAGGTTTCTTAATCTAGTAGAACTCTTGCATAAATCCCATATTAATGGCGGTTGGTCCAGACAATCACGTGTAGTTTTTCCTAACCAAAATAGGACATTGTTGTGTGGAAAGGGAAAAACTGAAATCATCTTTGCATGAGAGGGCCTATGTGACAATTACCAGGGACTTAAGAGAAATTGTAGAGGAATTGTTGGATTTGACTGTAACATTAAAAAGATATTTTAATCTTAACCATACATATTAGATAAGGAATAAATATTCCTATCTCAAGGTGGAGAGGAAGAGGAGTTTCTTTTTCTTGTTCTTCCTTTTACTCTTAAGTTTTATAAACCCTAGAGGATCTTACACCCCCAATATGCCTACCTCTCTATATAAGATATAGAGAGCTCTAGAATAGTTGTTAGTCAAAACCCTAGAGTGAAAAAAAGACCCTAGAGAGTGGAGATTGAACTACTGCTTTTGGTGCCAATAGATCTAAACGTGAGAGTTGTAAAACCTAAAGGCTGATTGGATCACTATAACCAAAGGATAAACTCAGACTTTTCTTCAGTCCAAAACGTGAGGATCAATTACATATGGGTACGTATGAAAGGAAAAATTAAAACAATTAGATTCCTATGAGATCTTGGGCTAACTATGAATCGATTCATTCTATTAATTGCAATTTCACTTTCAATTGGTATAAGAGACTTTCATGGATTAAATCTAATTATCGTAGTAGTTTTGCACTATCCTAAAAAGTTGAAATCATCATGTATATATGATGCATATGATGATCTCAGCAAAATAGCCAAAACTGTAGCAATTTGTAGTTTATTATGTAGATTAATGTTGGAAACTCTCTCTAGACCAAATTAAATCAAACCCTAGTTTTTCATTATTTTATTTTATTTCATGGATGGTGGAATGTTAGATGTGAATGTAAAGATGGAAAAGACTATTTACACATCATTCTTTAAATTTTCAAAATGAAACAGATAATTCTATTTTTTGTGTCTCTCTAACCTCTCCAAACTTTGAAACCGGCTACAATTGTGTTTCTCTCCATACAAATATGGTAATAGAAGGGCTAACTGTGTGAACTCCCCATTGCCAATGACGTTGCTTTTGTCCTCACCAAGATTCTACCATGGTCGAAACAAAAAACGTCAATTTTGGTAGCAGTGACCCAAAGCTACACATTGTTAATTGCAAGCCCAAAAAGATATAGAACCATGTTAATGGATCAGGTCAAGCATTTTCACCATCAATTTCCCTTGTTTCTTATGGCACTATAACCAGTTCATTGTAGGTAGTGGTTTGGTTTTGGTTTAGCATAGTTTGCAATTACAACTTTTGATGGTGGGAGCACGTTAAACATCAATAGAGGCATTGTTAAAAATTCTATATGTCACATGGTGTCATATGTGAACGGATTGTGATAAATGTAAACAGACACTAATGGGAAGGAGAGGGTTTAGTCAATTGTCAGAAAATTTGAAGGTACTTTAAGACAATTTCCAAACAATAAGGATAGAGTAACTCAATTTCCTAAAACTTAAGGGTACTTTAAGAGATTTACCCTTTTAAATTCAAATCACATGCATTTAATCGCTCTCTCTCTCTCTCTCTCTCTATCTATCTATCTATCTATTCGTGTGTGTGTGTGTCAGGTGGCCTGGGCTTATGCCCAAACTAAAGCCCTAAACATAGGTATTAAGCCCAGCTTGGGCTTGGGCCTAATGTTGTATATACTTTTTTAAATTGGCCATCCAAGTTGCACCCCTATTTTAAATTGGCTATCCAAGTTGCACCCCTAATTACATCTTCTAGAAGATAAACCAAGCCACCGACTGCGGTTTCTATTCCATCTCCGCTAGCGTAGATCTAATGGATTCTTTTTAAAATGGGGATCTTCCATAATGAAACTAGGATTTCCTAAAAGCCTAATTCTGGAGTAGGTCATAGATCTCCCATTCATAAATGCCAGTTACTAGGTGGCTTGGATAAGCTATAAGTTTTGTGCTTTAAAGCCCAAAACCACAAAGTCCCAATTTTAGGCTTTCTACTTGCCAAAAAAATGGGGATTTATTGTGGTTGGAGTTTAAAAGATTTTCGACTTCAAATTGCTATCCTTTTAAAAGCAACCATAGCCAAATGGTCAAAACACTTTCTGGCTTTTTTTTTTTATTTCCCATAGTTAAAAGCTTATCCAAACAGGGACATTTACATTTGGATAAGTTTCAAGTTCAGGGTTTGTGCTTTTAAGGCCCTGTTTGATTTCACTTTTAGAAATTACTACTTTCAACAAGTACTTCTTTTAAGACGTGAGACCACACATTAAGTGGTTTTTAAGTACTTATAAGTGTTTGGTAAAAAAGTGGAGGAGAAGTACTTCTTGCTGAAAGAAACATTTCTTAAAAAAGTGACCTGGATGTGGCTTTTTTTTCAACACTTTTTGAAGAAGTGCTTCTTCATTCGAATGGGACGAACCTGTCCCTATTTTTTAATGAAAAAAATACCCACGCACGAGGTTGTCATCCTCCTCTTCCATTCGAAACCCTACAACATACTAGTCAGCGATGGCGTCAGTTGCAGGTCCACCAACGACATTCGACAGTGAGCAAAAAACAGTTAGCGGACCCATCGTTTTGCTCTTATCTTTGTTTTTCTGTAGTATTCCACCGATTTGAGGCTATTTTTTGTGTTTTTCTGATGTCTAAAACTCCCCCTTTCTCTTTGGTCGCAGATTTGTGTTTGGGCGACTTCAACAGCGATATCCCACCGTCCAGCCGCCAGCGGCTGCCGGTTAGAAGGTGAGTTTGCCCAAACTCCTCCCCTCCATGTTTGATTTTTTTTTGGTTTTTTGGATGATTATTTCTCTAGTTCAATATTTTTTGTGTTCATATGAGAAATCCAAAATTCTTTTAGGCATTTTTTGTTAGAAATCATGCAAAAAAATTGCTGAAGTTTGATGAATATTTATGTGAATGAAAATTTGATGAAGTTGAATGAATATTTGTGTGAATATATTCTTGAAGTGTGATTATTTGTGAATTTTTTTCATGAATTTTTGTTGATGATGTTTTTAATATTTTTTGATAACCTAAATTTTCATTTTTTTTAATAGTTTGAATTTAGTCATCCTATTTTATTTTTTTAGTTTGATAGTGATGGTGTTTTTTTTTTTGTTTTGTTGAATAATTTGAAATTTTCAATTATTGATTTATATGTATAGTTAAAATTATCCTATTTTTTGTTGATTTATTTATTTTTTGAATAATCCAAAGATTAATATGTATAATGAATTGGTGGTGCTTTTCTTTTATTTTCTTGAATAATATGAATTATTGATTTATATGTGATGAGGGTAGATTTGGCCCTCCACTGACATCATGACACATGGCAAATCAAAACAGTTGGACTACATCCCAATATCACCTAGGCAACAACTTGCCTTTGCCAAAATGGGGTCCTAGCTGGTAACCTGCCTTTGCCACCGACCTGGTGACCTAGTTGTACTACCGACCTAGCAACTTGCCTCTACCACTGACCTAGCAACCTACTTCTACCGTCGACCTGGTGACCTGCCTCTGTCGTCGACCTGGGGATCTACTTCTATCGCCGACTTGGGGACCTACCTCTGCCACCGACCTGGCGACCTGCCTCTGTCGCCGACCTGGCGACTTGGCGATCTACCTCTGTCGCCGACCTGGCGACCTACCTCTCTAGAAGCTTGCCAGTTGTTTCCAAACCTTTCAGGATCACGCCACGTAACTGTAGGCCTTATCCTCATCCCATCCGAATCGGAGAGAAACGGTAACCATTATTAACTAGCACGCTATCCTCCTTCCAAAGCGGAACGAACCCTATGTCGTGGGCCAAGGATTCCAGGAGCGTTTCGCGAGACCAACGGCAGCCCAACTATATAAGGGCATCAGCCCCTGAGACCCAGGTAGATGCGCAATTTTTTAGTTCTCAGAGTTCTCTAGCTCTCTCACATTTAGCTATCTTAAAATCTCTGATTCGTTAACTTAAGCATCGGAGTGCCCACCCCAGGTAAAGCAACCCGGGCACTAACACTGTTTCCTTGTAGGTCACATCAGAGCCACCTCTCCAGTTCGTCACCATTCAGCTAAGCATCAGAGCCACCTCTCCAGTTTGTCACCATTCAGCTAAGCATCAGAGCCACCTCTCCAGCTCGTCACCATTCATCTAGGCATCAAAGCCATCTCTCTAGCTCGTCACCATTCGACTAGGCATCAGAGCCACCTCTCCAGCTTGTCACCACTCAGTTAGGCATCAAAGCCACCTCTCCAGCTCGTCACCATTCAACTAGGCATCAGAGCCACCTCTCCAGCTTGTCACCATTTAACTAGGTATCAGAGCCACATCTCCTACTCATCACCATTCAGCTAGACGTCCAAGCCACCTTCAGGTTGGGATTATTCAGCCAGGCATCTGAGTCACTAGCCAGCCGGGAGCTGCCAAAATGCGCATCATCAATATGTATAGTTAAAATTATCCTATTTTATTTTTTTGAATAATCCAAATATTAATATGTATAATAAATTGTATCCTACTTTATTTTTTTTTTAAATTTATCAATGGTATTGGTTATCTTTTCTATGTTTTTTTGAATAATCCAAATTTTCATTTGTTGATTTATTATTTCTAACTTGTAGGTTAAGGCTAGTAGTCAAGGGAAAAATGGGGGTGGAGAGGGGGGGCTCCCGGGCTACGTGGACTCCCGAACTACACAAAATTTGGGTGGACCTATGCTTGCAACAAGTAATTGCTAGTCACCGAACCAATACTACATTGGATAGACAAGGGTGGGCAAATTTGATTCAGGAGTTCAACAAGATAATGGGGAAAAACTACACCCAAAAACAATTGAAGAATCAACGGGATTAGGTGAAGAATGAATGGAAGATATTTCATAAATGTTCAACTTATATAGTTCGGGTTGGGATCCAGTGAATGAAATATTCACTACTGGGGATGATTTTTGGGATGACTATCTAAAGGTATGTATGTTAATACAATAAACTTGCAGGTTAATTAACTTGTTAGGTAGAACCTTACATAATTATGTCATTGTGTGATAGACATACCCTGATGTGGCATGGTTTAGATATAAGGATCTTCCCCATGTAGTAGATTTGGACATCATATTTGGTGGCATGGTTGCTCACAGTTATGATAGTTGGGCATAAATGAGGGTTCACTAAATGAACATGGACATGGAAGTATTTTGTGAAAAGTACTTTTTAAAAGCACCAAATGAGGGTGTTACTTTAGGGCACATTAAATGAACATGGACATGGAAGTATTTTGTGAAAAGTACATTTTAAACACTTCCTAAAAATATTTTGTGAAAAATGCACCTTGAAAGTGCTTTCTTGAAGTCTATTTGTGAAAACTCAGTTGTGAAAGTGCTCTTTGGAAATAGTTTGTGAAAACTGCTCCATAAAAGCACTTTCTGAAAATTACTCCATAAAAGCACTTTCTAGAAGTATTTTGTGAAAACTGGTCATTAAAAGCATTTTCTAGAAGTAATTTGTGAAAGTTGCTCCCTAAAAGCACTTTCTAGAAGTATTTTGTGAAAATTGGTCCTTAAAAGTGCTTTCTGTAATAATTTGTGAAAACTATGCCATAAAAAGACATTTGAAAAGTATTTTGTGAAATTTGTGCCTTGAAAGTGCTTTCTGGAAGTACTTTGGTGAAAATTGATCATTGAAAATGCTTTTTGGAAGTATTTATTATTGTTATTATTATTATCCATGTGACACTCTATGTGTGGGCCCACGTGGATTCGCATGTGTCATGATATAATGATTTGACGATTTTTCGTTGAAATGTATATTATAATGATATGGAAAGCATTGTTTATAAGCATGTGTGGAGTGAAGGCTAAAACTGTCATTTAAGCCAATATAAGCACTTACATGTGGGGAAAGTATGCCACCAAACATCCACACCCCAATAAGTGCTTAAAAAACACAATAAGTGATTGGCAAGTGAATCACCAAACAACCTTCAGGCCCTATTAAAAGAAACACTTCTAAAAAGTAATTGTGCAACAAGTACTTCTTTTCCAAACATCTTATTCACCAAACATAGGTTAAAGACCAAAAAATAATGTCTGACACTTAAAAGTGTTTTTCCTTTTTATATTCTTTTGTGCTTTGGTGCTCATGTGTGTTTCATGCGGTCCAAGAAAATCACAGCCATAGTTTGGAATCTGTATAAATCTAGCTCTTATTGAATTTATAATAAAGTATAATTACAATTGATACTCATGATTTTAAGAACAAAGTGAACTGAGAAATGTAGCATCCTTCCTTGTTAAAAAAGTCGAAGGCTACTGACATATATATATATATATATATATATATATTCATTTGGGGATCTCAGTTGACTCAGAATGTAGAAGTTAATTAGTCTAGACAGTTGGTATTTTCAGCTATAAAAAGCTTTTCATTATCTCTTATCACTTCAATGGACTCAATTATCGAACCTTCTTCATTTGTTACAATTGCATCCTTTGGGTCAAACCCAAATTTCTCACCTGTTAACAAGTGAAAACTGTAAGTCATTTCCAGACATCTTTCACCTCACCAATCTTTTCAGAAAGAGAGAAAACCATCAAAATGAGCACAGTGTTCAATTGTATAAACAAGACATGGATTACCTAGATGACCCAGGAGGTAGAACCAACTAAATATATATAGACCTGTTTGGGAGTGCTAAAGCGTGGGCTGAGCTGCAACTAAAAGAAGCTTCAGCCATGCTTTTGACTTTTGATAAAAGTCACTTTAGGCTCTCCCAGGTTTATATCAAACATGGATGGACTATAGGCTTTTTAAGTGGGCCTCAATCAAAATGCCAGAAGCCGCTGTCTGAAAGCCATTAATAATATCAGCCCGACTTCAGTTAGGTCAGGCTCACTATCTGAAGCCTCAGAGATGGGATTTCCTGTAAGCAAAAGTTTTACCCACATGCGATCTAGCGGCACATTGAGAATATGATTTTTTTTGCTTGCACCCATCATACCCATCACCCAAAATTTCTGGCCTAGGCTCAACCCGGAATTGAAACTCAAGCCCAACCCGAGAATATGAATTCGATCGGGTCGAGTTTAGGTTGGACCGCCCATGTTACAGCTCTACTGCTATGGGGATAAGATATGAAGAAAAACACACCTGCAATGCGTTTGAGCTCTTCCATTGAGTTCGGCAACTTTATGAGCCTCCCGGCATCCCTTCCAAATGAATACCTCCTCACCGTAGGATGACCTTTGTATATGTTCACCCTCAGACAATTCCCACCGTTCGATCTTCTCTCCCTACTCTCCTTTCCCTCTTGCATCTTCCTGAACCGTCCTACTAAGGCATCATGTGGCAGTATTGCTTCACTCCCCGTAATACGGTAGCCCCCCTCCGGCTTCTGCATCATCTCATCTGAATGTCCGTTCTGATTGGCCTGATAAGCCTTGGCACCGTTCGTCACCAGTAGGTTCACCATATCAACGTAGTCCCCATCCACGGCGATTTGCAGAGCAGCGACTCCGTCGCGATTTTTCGAGTTGACGTTCAATCCATGTTTCAGGAGTTTATTCATCGTCTGAAGATCGTTTCTTCTCGCTGCTGTGCAGAGAAGATCCCCGTCTGTGTAGGGATCAGAAATGGAGGAGAAGTGGTACAAGATCCTGAAGATGGAATGGTGATTTGCTGCAACAGCGTCCCACAATGGAGTATTTCCATCCACATCTGCAACCAATGGTTCATGATCAAGTTGATGGATGGAGATGATAGATAGCCTCAACCCAGGGATATGATTGGGATTTTGGAAAGAAGAAATAGAGCTTACCTTGTGTGTTGATCTTGCAACCATGCTTAAGTAGGACCAATACACACTCTTCGTGGCCTCTGGATGCGGCCATGTGCTGGTGATGCCATAATCAGTGAATCAGATAGCGAAGTGTAAATATTAATATACTCCCAGAAGTAGATTTCTGTTTCTCTATAAACGGTTATTTAGTTGATGGGTTACAGGGAGGACTGTCAATGATACCGAAAACCCGAGTTCCGATCCGATATCCGATCTCATTATTTCGGATTCGGGTGATGTATATATATGTAATCGATTCGGATGTTATAACCTATATCCGATTAATAATCTGATCGGATCCATCCAATTCGATTAAAATTTGATTCCTATTATAATAAAATAGAGTTGGATTAAATCCGAATTCAATCCAAATCGGTTAGAGTTCAGATTCGAATCCAAATCTTTAAATCCGATCGGATTTGGATGTATGCTATCAGCAATCGGATTGGGTGCAGATTTTGCTGCATCTGATCCGATTACAGCCCTAGTTATAGGTAAACCTAAACGGGTTGGATTTACGGTTTGGCTCGATCCAAAGCTGCCCCAACCTTGACCCGACCCATTAAATGGAGAGGGACCACTGAATCCGGCCCATCTATATACTCAAGCAAGCCTCAATCCAAAACCCAATTAAAACTGAACCGACCCTAACCCAATGGAGTGCAGGTTTACCACATGACCCAATCCACTCACAAGTCACATCTCTAACTCTGCTCTTTCTCCATTTCCATATTAGGGATGTAAACGGGCGGGTTTGGTACAATCCCGAACCCGACCCGCTACGCAAATATAGAGATGTAGGTTCCATTTGCTGCTTGATCAACGTATATGATTAGTTGTTAGGTTTGGAAGCTTACCAGTGGGGTTCTTCCTTTGGAGTCCTCAATATCAGGATCCAATTTTGCCTTGAGAAGCTCATCTAGCAAAGCAGCGTTACCTCCACTTGCTACAGTCAGTAGATCGGCAGCCATGTTGGGGTCTCCATCACCTCCATTCTCAGTTAGTATATCGTGGATGCTGAGATCCCTAAGCTCCTTGAAGTGCTGAAATGCATCAGATTGGAACTATGTAAACATCATGTCTTATTATATTTTATAATATATAAATTATCTTTAAGTCATTCTATTCATCACCATCATCATGTCTTATCCCAACTATCAATACAATATTTGGTTTACTTTGTTGATTATATATAATATTTTTATATTTTAGTTTAATCTGTTAATGATATCCAATATCAAAATTAAATTCAAATCTGATCTAAATCCATTGAACAATATTCAATTCAAATCCAAATGTTAGTAAATCAAATTAGGATCTAGTTATAATTGATCCGTTTAGCCCCATGTAGCCTGACTTAGACTTGGGTCTGGCCCCATGCACACTAATAAAGGGTACAACTTGGGCAGATGGGTTGGACTTAGGGTCAACCCAAGGGCTAAGGCCTCAGGATTGGGCTTGGCCCAGCCCGAGTGTACCATCTCAAGCCCAACCCGAACTTACATCCAACACAAATCAGCTTGGCCCAGACAGGTTGATCAGGCAGGCTAGAAGGTTTATAAAATATGTTTTGTACATCTACTATTAATGTAGTAGTAGAATAGATCAACCGTATACATAAATACTATTAATAAATAAATGTATATATGTATTTTGTATATAAATCTACATATAATATACTCTAGGGATAGTATAAATATGTAATATGTATACATGTACACAAGATAAAATGGCACAATATATAAATTATGATTATGAGGGCGGATTCACACCACACAAAATTGTGCTCACACCATTCTCACTGCCATTTTTCGTCGTGCATTAAGAACATCTTCATATTTGTAACTTTTTATTCATGAGAGATATTTCCAATGCAAGACTGAAAAGTGCTGTGAGAATCTGATTTATACATTATATACTTGTATATGTCATAAAATATCAGGGCGTATTTGGACTACCTGAGGCCTCAAGCCCTCAACCCAAAGCCAAACGTGAATTTAGGTGAAACCAGAGTTTCTTGACATGGGTCTCAACCTGAAGCCCAACCCGTGCAAAAGTTTGGATTGGTTTGGGTGAGTTGGGGTTAGGCCCACCCAATGAAATCCTTGTTATCTTGCACTTACCTCAAGGAAGTTCCTGAGGATGAGTTTATTGTCATGTGCCTTGGCATGCATAGCTTCAATTAGAGCGCTTTTCTTCAACCTCAGGAGCTGAGATAATGTCTTCGTTCGAAATGTAAAGCTCTGAGGTCTGAGGCAAAGTGCACCGACTTCCCCAAATATGTCGCCGGTTTTCAAAACGCCCATAACTCGTTCTTTCTCCGTTTCACTGTCGATGATCTCTACTTCACCGGAGACGATTATATAAACATCATCCGGCGCTTCATTTTGCATTATGACATCCTCTCTAGGAGGGATGTACTCAGCCTTCATGTTTGCAACCTGACCAAATTTGTCCACTTTTTAGTCAAAATTTGTCTTGGGATATACAAGATTTGCTGCAGTCTTTGCGCTGCACTTTCATTCAATCCGTAACAAGTGTCTCATTGTAGTGCACAAGTGCAGCGCCAAAAACTGAAAAAAACAAAAAAAAAAAAAAATCCACTGTGACCATTAACGTAGCCTTGGGCTAAAATCGTAAATCACGATGGCCCCATTTTGAATTGATGAAGTCACCTTAAAGTGGGGCCACTGAATACATCAAAGAACGTGATTTCAGCGTAGCCAATTTTCACCTCATGCGACCAAACTGGATTCTCTGCCCACCTCTCATTACCCTACACTTTATTTGAATTGCAGTCACACATAGCCATCTTGTATTGGAGTTACATCTGCGCCCCCACAAGGGGGTGCCCCACAATGCCCCACAGCACATCCCAACCTTGTATTGGGACATCTCCCAATACAAGGTTGGGATGTGCTGTGGGGCGACGTGAACTCCTTGTTTTGTGAGATACATGACTACAATGTACCATGGTAGGGTGCAGGTAGAGAAAGTGAATTAGGAAATCTGGGTTCATATTTGACTAAGTCAACATTTTAAGGAATTGGAAACGCAAAGGACTGTTTTGGGCCTTTTGGCTTCTGGTTCCTGGCCCGGTCTGACCGTCTGGTCTGATGTGAGTGTGACAACATTGGTCTAGAATTCAAACTAGTACTCACTACTCACCAAAAGCAACAAGATTTCCCTTGATACACCTTTGAAGAGATAAACTTTCTCCACTGTTGGTAGGAATAGATGCTGGCAGATACCTGTACAGATTGATTTCGGAAGTTGTTCTATTAGTTGTTGCTGGTTCAAGCACTCAGCTCTAAACCTTAAGCACATGTAGGCCAATATATGATGCTTCAATCTTCGAGGTAAATGATTCCGGCTCACGAAGCTAGAAGCTGCTTGTATGCTGTTTCTCTGCAATATGGGCTCAATGATTCAGTAAAATCTCAATATGAAATTCAGTTGAAATGTCCTGAATTCTATATGGTACCAGCCTATGACTAGGGTTGTTAATGGGTTGGACCTGGGGCTGATCATGTAGATCCCGGTCCGAGAACTCCAAGACACTATCTCAACCCAAACCCTATAGAGTCTCTCTATAAATTATAGACCCAGAACTTACCTCATTAATATTAATCAGATTCAAAATTATTGGGTAGAATTTGAGAAAACATCTGCTGCAACTGTGGTCGCATGTCACCCCAATGAAATACAAACACACCAGTGACCATGGTTGCAGCAGAGCAGATGTGAAAAGGCCTTCAGCAAAATTTGACAATTAAACTGGAAAATTTTGTTTATATTAAAATTAGTTCATGGAAATTAAGAGAAACAAAAAGTTGAAATAAAGTTCTAAAGAATTTTGTAAAAATCCTCAGGTTCAGTTTGAAAAGAGTAGAAATACAAAATATGTACACTGAAAAACCTTGCATTTTATATTATTTTGTATTCATTAATTCCACTGTACATATTTGTATTTGTACTCCTTCCAAACTGAGCCTAAAGAACATTCTCTTAATTAATCAACTTTCTGTTTCTCTGTTATTTTCTATCAATCCAAACATAGCCTTAAGGTCATAAATTCAAGCCCAACCCTATCTATTATAATTGGGACTCAAAATACAGATCCAGACCCTATGTAACAGGGTTTGATTGCTTTAGTAGTGATGGAATCTGTTTGACCCTAGCGCACAGAAAAAAAAAAAGCAATTATAAAGCATGCAAGAACTATTCAAATTTGATGATAGAAGTAGACTTACAAATTCCATTGTCCTACGAGTTCCTTCAACGACCAAATTGGTCATGTTTCCAATCAAGTAAGCAGTAAGGCCAAGGTTGAAAAGCATGTAGAATGTGTTGAAGATCATCTCTGTAGAGTTCACAGCATGTAGGTCACCATAGCCAACAGTAGTCATGGTGGTGGTGGACCAGTAAATGGCAGTGATGTATCTGGTCCAAACATTTGCTTCACTAAAATTTGTCATCACTGAACCAATCCATGTCCTCCCTTGATGCGGGTACCGGTCCGCCATAAAGTAATAGAGACATCCAGCACAATGAATCAGAAACAATGTGACCTGCACTACAGCTTTCTGTCATGGTTCTGCACATTCATTTGAAGCAAAATGCAAATCAAGTTTTACTTACAGATAGAAGTGTAGTACACCTTATCAAGAAATAGCTGAATCTGATATCCTTCTCAAGCCTGCAAGCCATTAAAGTGAAAGAGGAGAAAAGGTTTTGAGTTAGAGAAGCTTTAGGGGGCATAAACTCTGTAATCCTCTAATCCTCACTTGCTTGCAGAGGGTGAAATTAAATTACCTTGTGAAGAATTGCTTGACCCTTCTTAACCTCCAAAACCGGAGCAAGCCCAAAATGCAGTAACTAAGACCCACCTTGGATTTTCCTGTAAACAAGAATGCGAGAGCCTCAAAGGGGATAGTGGAAGCCACATCCATGATAAACCATGTTGAGAGGTACCTGACAAACAATGTAAGACTGAGATTAATATCATTTGCTTTCTATGAATTGCCGAATGTTGTTTATACATATTATATGAACATTCACATGATACCCATCTACTCAAATGGGGGATTCTTGTAATGGATGCACATTCAAGACTTTTAATGAATTGAGGGATTTAACAGGTTGGGGGTCTCCTGAAGGGCCTTTAGGGATTGGCCCAATGGACCAAGTGTGTCAGGACTGGATATAACTTCACAGTTTTCTAATGATTTAGGAAACTGATCATCAATGTGCATAATCATGAACAGACTCCTTCCTTTGGCCATAAATGAGTGTTGACCTAGGTGTGGTTGGCCTGGTACTGAGCCTAGCATAGCATCTATGTCCTAGACAAGAATTGGCGGAGATTTTCTGGTCTGAGTTTCTGACCCTACTCATTTTGGGAATGCCACTCAATTTAAACTCATACACAGTTTATGCTGAAAGTAATCACAGAAACAATGAATGAGTATTGGCAACATTTAAACTCTGAGGTGAATTGTAAGATTGATCTTTCTGTATTTCCATCAATTAATAGTTATGAACTACTACTTATAATCAGAACTTGTCATGTTATGATGAAGATGGTATGCAATTATCTAATAGTGTGCAGGAAGCAGCAAACCTTACGGCAATTTTTCTGGAATCCCGAACTAGAAGCTGAGTTCGCGGGTCGATGTAAGCCAGGAAGAATGTTAGAACAATGTCAATGGCGAAGAACAGGTCAACAATGGTGTCCGCTATGTAGAGTCCTCTTGTGGGAGTGGCTTTCAAGAATGCAACCTCAAATGGGTAAACCCATGCTGAATAAGCCACCAAAAGCACCATAAAAGTCTCCCAACACCTGAAAGAGTCAGAGAAAACATGCATCAGTTTGTACAAACAGAGAACACAAATTTCTGAATGGTGTATAACTCAGAAAACCAGTCACTGGTTTCCTTCTTCACCTTGCCAACTAGCTGTAACAAACCAACATTTCACAAGAGTGCTCAAACCTAGCTCATGACATAATTATATGTAGAAGACTACACAGAATGACAGAAAGCTCATTACTAGAAGTAAACCTCTAACCTGTTTTATTACGAAAAACCATTGATTCAGTCTATAACCCAATGAGTCATAAAGTTCGAATCATTGACCCATCAGACCCATTGATCAACAGGTTATCGGTTTTCTGTATTCTTCTAATTTTTCGAAATTTTGTAATAATGACATTACAGGATGGGCTGTTGACATGGAGGCAAAAGCAATTCAACCTCTGTTGACATGAAGGTTCTAAATTACTTTTGAAGTTAATATAATAAATTTGACCAAGTCAAAATTTGAAAGAAACCACCAACCTAAGCACTGTGTTGACTGCTGGCTTGTTTGGTATGTAATTATACCAGAATACTTAGTTATCAGTCATTTTGATTGTCTGATTTGGGCACCCAAGTTTTAACAAAAGGGGCACATCTCTTGTGAAAAGTAAAAAAAAAAAAAAAAAAAAAAATGGTACTTTTTATGGTACCGAGAAGTATTAATTAATTTGTGAGTACCAAACCTTTTCGGTACCATATCCCTTATTTACAATGATAATAACACAAATTGAATGCATATTAAATATGCTTTTTACCATACCATAACTTTTGCAAGATAAAAAGCATTTAGTACCTTTCCTTGGGATGTTCCTCTCTTTTTTCCTACCGAAAAAAATTAAAGGAGTTTGCTCTACCCTATTCTGAGTACCAAAGGTGGGATGTGTCCACTTCCCCTCCATATTTTTGAGGGAACTGATTTGAGTCCAAATCTACTTCAATTATGGCCCTAGAAAAATTTTTCGATTCCTAATAAAGGGATTGACTATAAAAATCTTATAATCGATCATTCGGTATCATAGAAATGTCAACAAAATTCATGCGGGATTTTTATATTGGTCAAAGATATTCTGGTATTGTACCTTTCTGGCATCATAAACTACCCTAAAATATGTAGACAGCGTAGCAACTAGCAACTAAGGAAAAAAGAGGCCATCTGGGTGGTTGCAAGAATTTATACAACGATGGTTGCAGCCAACGCAAGCTTGACTGGATTGGAAAATTTTCATTTTTTATGATCTGGGGGCACATTCCTGCTGAGATTTACAAGAAATCCCTATATTTGAAGGCCAATACATAGGGTATCTTAGGAGGTGTTCTGCAGGGTGAATAGTTTTTCTTATTGCTGGTTCCAAAAACTAATCAAAACCTATCTGGGTTGAAAACTGGTTGTTTCTCGAAACAAAAATACAGAAGAAATATTCCCGGTTGTGTATGTGTTTTTTTGTTTCTAAAAATGAAAGCAAAAACATGTTTTCATCTGGATAAATCATACAATTTCTACAGTTTTTGCTTTAAAAACATTATTTTGATGGTTTCAAAGTTTGATTCCCAAAACAGAGTTCAAGAACATGTTTTTCTTTTTCTTCTTTTTTTTTTTTTTTTCTTTTCTGATATGGAGATTTCAGAAACAAATGAAAACAAAAGCATTCATGTTGTGGAACACCCCCTTAAATCTTTTAAAACAAAACTTTCATTAACAATTAAGGCTATGCCTGCCTGGTTTATCAGGAGATTATTTGCCAAACTCACCTCCCACATACAATTTATAATTCAGTGAGCTTGTTCTGATTGATTTGAGGTCACTAGCGATACAACTTGACTCTTGAAAGAGGGAATTCATATACAAGGACAGACATGGGTGTTGGATGGATTAAAACCTGATCATCCTTAATGGAGACCTGGCTGAAGAACAGATGAGCCACTGGTTTTGTGGTCTGCACTTTGGGCGACTTTGCAAGACATCAATACAGATCTGAATTTGTTTACATACTGGAACAGATAAAGCTGGAATATTTGAAGAAGCAACTATATAAGAATGGTGATAATTAAGTTGAACTGACCTGTATCTTGAATCCATGGGTGAGATGATCCATCCTTTGGACTTAATTTGATTTAGATTAGAACTTGAATCACCCAATGGAGGAAGAATGATCTTTGAGAGGTAGCGAAGATCAAGAGGTGCATCGTCGTCTTCATCGTGTGGGATTTCAGAGTTGCCATGGTTCTGGTGGTTCCTGTTGAAGCTCACCTTCATCTCAGAACTGAAGCTATGGTTGTATGGAGCAGCAGTGAATCTTCCTTCCATCAACTTGGAAGTTGGAAACAAAACCCACCAAATTGTCCAGACTTGTCAGTACTGAGGTGTAAAAAAGGCTGAAAGGTCTGATGGGGTTGCAACATAAACTGACTCAGAACTAATTAAGAAGATGGAAATGATCCATTGGTTTCATTCAACGAGTGCTTGAGATAAGGCCTCTATAATGGAAGAGGGGTGGAGACTGGAGAGGAATTTATATGCTGAGCACTTGTGTGGTTTAGAACTCTTTGTTATTATTCACTAATGTAGCACATGGCCGTCTCTCCATTATTGCTTTTACTCCTGAAAGTTACATGGAAGTAGGTATATATGAGAGAGGGCCCCTCGTGTATATGAATGAGCAGGAGCTAGAACTTTCAAGGTAGCTCCAAATTCACTGTCTTTTTCCTCTTGGCGGTGATGCAATCATCCTGTGTAGGCTGCTGATTTTGGGACTGTCAACTTTTTCTGATCCTCGATTGGCAAAATCTGGAGCTATTAAACAAAGATGTGTTGCTTGATAGATTGTACTGATTGTTTGATTAATAGAATTTAATCAATTTATAACCTTCTGGGTTGAGAGAGAGAGAGAGATGTCTTTTTACTTATCCACTTTCTTCGTCTTTCTTTTTCCTTTTGAAAGGTTTTTATATGAATCAACTTTCTTTCCTCTGGTCCAAAGCAACCCCTGCACCCTTCTCAGGTTTAGTCAGGGTTTTGGGGCGGAATTTTGGAGACAGGGATCTGCTGCAACCAAAAGGCGTGGTAACATGTTGACGAGCATATCCTACACATGTATACTTGCTGTGATTCATGGTACAAGAACTCAGAAAAAGAGGGCAGCTGGTCTAGCAAACAAACTCTGAATCCATACCTTTAGATACCTAAGCAAGCTTATGGGCAGCCCTGTTGAGAATCCTTGGCAAAAAGCTAAACTTAACAAAAGAAAAAGGAGACAGGAAGATGAGATTTAATACGGTCAATAACACAAAAGCTATTCCAAGAAAGGGAAGAAGAACCAGTTTCCAAAAAATTCATAATAGACATCTGACAATGTCAAAATAGGCCTCCAATTTTACAAAGATTCATTTGACTCCTGCAACCAATAAAAAAGATTTATGAGAATCAAAAATACAAACGCCAAAAGTCCAAAGAACCCACCACCCATCACACTTTAAAGTAGCATGAAAAGACTCAAAAAGGGGTTCGGCTATGATATGGGAAAGATACCATATCTGAAAAACTTCTCATTAATCCATCCTAATCGTAAATATGAAGTTACTTATCAAAATTCATGAGTAAAATTTGATTGGTCAAAACTCTTTCTATATCATGTCTTTCTCACATCATAGATTTTTCCCCTATTTTCACAAAAAACTT
Organism: Nelumbo nucifera; assembly: GCF_055504915.1. Classification (NCBI taxonomy): domain Eukaryota; kingdom Viridiplantae; phylum Streptophyta; class Magnoliopsida; order Proteales; family Nelumbonaceae; genus Nelumbo; species Nelumbo nucifera. Next base: position 33,113,963 of record NC_142649.1, read on the forward strand.
TGGAGATCAAGACAGTACCCATTGAACAGACCTATGAACATTATTAAATGCTAAGTTATTTCTGGAAATCCAGAAGAGATCCAAAATTTACCCATTAGTCGGAGGAAAGAGAGATAGTCATGGGGCCTTTTGTCACTTTGCAAAATGATTTTAGGGGTTTTTACCATTTACTCCACCTAAGATTTTATTAATTAAAAGAAATATGTTTTTTCATGTCATAGTTGTTTGGCATAGGTGCTGGGAGCATCACCATTTTTTGAGTGGGCATGTGGAGTTGTAAGCACCGTTTTTATTTGGAATAGGTACTGTCACATGGGCGTTTTTTGAGAAAATAACACTGGTTTTGTTTGGTATTTGGTAGTAAAGTTTTCAATATTGATCTATATTATTTAATGTCAAAGATGATGCCATGTCATTGCACTGTCGGTAGCAATGCACTGTTTTCTTAGAAAGCATCAAATTTGGCGTTGCTCTAAGCAGTGTTTGGCATTGATGTTGTTGCTCCTGAAAACGATGACACATCAGCACCACATTGGAAAAATTGGTGCTCCAAAAGGTGTAGTTTGGAGCACCGCTGAATTCGACGTTTTCTCAATTTGGAACTCGTTGCTGCCAATGAAGATATGACGTGACAGTGACGTAGACTTCCCATAATGATTACTAGTGCTGAAAACAAATATGGAGCATTGGTACCAAACAGAAGGTATTGTTGTTGCCCTAGGAAATATCTTACCTGACAGGAAACGGTGCTTCCAACCCACATACATACAACACCGTTATCCACAGCATCGATGCTTAATATATACCTAGACCACACATTTCCAATTTCCAAGACATGGTCTAGAACATTATTTTTTTCTAAAAAAATGATACCAAACAAGAGGACGTTATTTAAAGCATCGCTTTCTCTAATGTGACACCTACTTGATGCGGTTTTGTCAGAAAATGTCATCGATGTATCATCTTATGAGCCTTGTTATGGGGTCGGCTAATGCATGTTCCTAAGTCTAGTAAAAGTTTTAATGCTAAAAATCTCTTTTGATACACTAAAGGGATATGTAAAGATTAAGTGGAAATGCCAAACCCGTCTGCTCTGTGAGACCACTGTGAATTTCAAGTGATTAACTCGTGAATCTTCAACAGGCATTTAACTATATGAGACACTGCTGGTAGGGTCTTGCCCAGCTGGTTTTATTCAAGATAAATATCTGCATACCATTTTAAAATTAATTTTTATTCAACATAAATAATTAATATGGCTATATATAATAAATCAGCTTTTAAGTGGCCCCACCTCTTTCATCAGTATTGATGTGTTGTTATTTTCATTCTTGTTTCTTCTTCAGGGAAAAGTGATGTAAATAAAATGTTGCTTTCTTGTATTTTTGGTTGAAATGGTAGGGCCTTGGTCTTTATTACAGTGATTCCGACAACTAACATTCTCACGGAGTCAATGTTAACTACATGTTTAGGGTTAACTTTTGCTGTTGGGCCCAGCAGCATAGGCTGTTGAGACAATTTCTGTGCTGGGTATGTTCTCGGCAGTTCACTTATTTATGTTTATGCTTTAGTTTTTAGTAAAAATAAATTAATATATAATTATTAATTTATTCATTCTCATAGTAAGGTGGCATTTCCAGAAATTCTCTCAATACTATTGGCTGTTGGCGCCTAACAGCCAAAGTTTTTCGTGACAGTGATTGTGACAATTTACGTTTTCACCGAGTCCAGATTAGCTTGCTGCACCATTTGGCTGTGTCGGGGCTGTTTAATCAACTGTAACCCCTATGTGAATCATTCAATTTTTTAAAAACCAAATTAAAACTGGAATTACTTTGACCACCAGTTTTTCGGTCAGCAATTCTACCGTCCGGTCTGAATGGATCGGTTCATGATGACTTAAAAATATTAAATTTAAAATTCACTTAAAAATCATTGTTTGGATCAAATGGATCAATGATTTGACTGTCCGAATCAATAGATCATTAACTAATTTAATGGTTTAAAAAAGGGTTTAAGATTGAAATAGAACTGGTGTTCTGACCTATTTCAGAGCTGAACGATCTGATCATCCAGGTCAACGACGGTTAAAAAACCATAGAATTATCAATCAATTGTTTATATGACTTCATGCCCCACAACCACTTCAATCTCTTATTATGTGCCCATGAATGATGTGGGGCATTCTTATTTAGTTAAGCTAATGCAATAATACATTATTAACGGGTCGAGTCTAGCTGAGCGGATCGAGTTAAATGAAGTTTTCCAGGTCTGAGTGGGAGCGATAGGGTGAGCTGGTCAGATACGGGTCATTAGCTTACTCGGGCATGCACTCGAGTCTTTATTACAGGTCAGAAACCAGAGGAAAATGCATGTATATATATCTGATCCCTGTTGTTGGGTTTCATTCAACACTATTTTGAAATGGAACTAGGCCGGGCTTCAAATGTTATCCGGATTATTCAATACCCGAATCTGATATATTCAGGTTCAATTTAAACTTCGATTTGATTTCAAATATTAACGAATTACATTTGGATCAAGTATACTCATTGATATGGAATGCGGTCGGATCTTGGATCTTGGATCAACATGTTCCATTTTATGCTTTAACAAAATTTTCATAAGGAGGGTTTTGTAATTTTAAATTTTATTTACCTCCTTAAACCTCCCTAGTTTCAACCCATACCTTCTTCAAAATCCATATATAGTGGGTTAGATTTTGAGAATTCAAATCTTTTCTATACATAAAATTGCAAAATTCTCCCCGACCCTATCCTACTGAATTCAAAGGTAGGGCGGGTTGAATTTAGAATCCTCATCTAATTTCTTATTATTTCTTGTTATACTTATATATAAGCACTAAATAAGTAAAATAACATAAACAAATAACAGAATTTCCAATTATTTGATTAAGACATATAAAAAATACATAAACTATTAATTATCATTCACATAAAATTCAAAATATTTTTAAATTCAAAACCTAATACATAAAGTTTATATGCTTTCAACAATGTGAGAGTTAGGAAGCTCTGGTTTAACCTAATACTATACCCTACCTGTATGGGTTGTAGAATCCCAACACCAGTCCCCACCCCAAACTCCATTCTTTAAGTAAAAAAACCCATCCCATCCGAGCAGGTAGGGTAGAAATTGCCACCCACAGCCAATAATAAGGTCCCACACCAATATTAAATACATGGGGCCCACATCTTTTACAGTGGGTCCCATGAATTTATTATTGGCGTGGAACCTCATCATTGGTTCCACAACTCACTGAACAGCTAAAGCGTTCAATTATAATCCGATCCACCCTCTTAAAAATGAATCTAGAACTTTAGATTTGCTGCACTTATCTGCACTTCCATTCAGTTTGTGATAAACAAGGTTTTTAAAATCAACCCGGAGAACGAACCGGTCAAGAGTCTGGTTCCCAGATCGAACGGTCAGCCCGTTCTGACAAAAAAATAAAAAATTAAAAAGATAAAAAATAAATAAAAATAGTCAAAACCGTTTGAATGATTCAAATGATTAACCGCTCGAGTCAATGGTTTGTTGATCAAAATCAACAGTTTTTGAGAAAAATCCAATTTTAAGGAAAAACAGAATCGGTCACCAGTTCTCGGTTTTTCTGGTCTGACCATCCGATCCAGTTCGGTTTTGAAAACCATGGTGATAAGTGTCCAACAAAAGATCCGTGTTTTCAAAGAAGAATGTATTAATTGTATTTGATAGCTGCTTATTGGGTGTGACCAATCGTTTTGCTCCACAATAGCTAAAAGTGCATGTAACCCACAACCACTCGATCTCTCATTTGTATTTTTGGCTGGTGTTGAACAATAATTGGTCCCACAGCATTATTGTTAAGAGAAACCGCAGCACTGTCATCCAAAGGCATCTATATGTAAAGATAGGGATACACCTATCTTTTTAATCTTTTCAAACATCCATTTGTAAAGATAGGGATACACCTACATTACTTTGTCCAACCCAAAAGATCACCCACAAAGAATACTTTTGCATATCAAAATACATTTTGCGTTGCTAAAAGTCTATGACCACTAATAAAAATGAGAATCGTCAAATACCCTGATTTTGTTACCAATTTTACCCTTAAGTAAGAAGTTATATCGAGTATATAGACACTAAGAAAGAGTGTGCATCTATATCTATCTATATAAATATATTAAGCTTAAATGTATATGTAAGAAGGCCTAAGGATGAGGCAAATGGAATCTAACAGTGTTTTTTGTCTATTTTCATAGAAATTACAAGAATGCCACATGATTAAGCACAAAATAGGCCCACCAATAGATGATGCACAATCTAGACGCTCCCTCCCTTGTGTGTTGTGACTCGGACTCCGACTGGTTGCAATATGGCTGGGCTCAGTTGTGTGGACGAGCTGCATGGACAAGCTGCGAGCTGGGTATCCGAGCTGAAGTGAACTATAAAAAGAGAAGAAGGTGAGAGTGCCTGGGTTGCTTTTATCCAGGGAGGGCACTCCAATGTTTAAGTTAGCGAATGTGTAGGAGTAATCTCTAAGAATGTAAGGGAGCTTGAGAGTATCAGTGTTCATACTTTTCCGAGTGGATCTAGACGTCTTATATAGGCTCCTGGACTCAGGTAACTGTCTTGAGCTCTTTGTGGAGTTGTTTCCTTATTTTCAGGCGCATTAAGGTGCCAATTGATACATTTGCGCGACAGTTACAGGTCGCTTGCGAGTCTTGTATCAGTCAACTCGGCGAGCTGTTTTCACGATTACGGTTGCAGCGCTTACATGGGCGTTGTTCATAGGATTGTTTTGAGCAAGCTGGTGAGGCGAGCTCGCTCCAGCTCGGTCGCGTACCTGATGCTAACTGCCACATGTCACTTTGGCGAGCTGCTCAACTATGCTAGACGCTGTGGATCGAGCTCGCTCTAGCTCGGCCGCGTACCTGATGCTGATTGCCACGTGTCACTTTGGCGAGCTGCTCAGCTGTACTAGACGCTGTGGGCCGAGCTTGCTCTAGCTCGGCCGCATACCTAATGCTGACTGCCATGTGTCACTTTGGCAAGCTGCTTTGCTATGTTGAACGCTGTGTTATCACCAACGTCCACGTGTCGATAATTGTGTGGGGCAACCAAAATGCCCCTCAATAATTGCCCCCACTCTCGAGTCACTGCTTAGTAAACAAAGAGAGTAGAAGCTCTTTAGGGCATTTTGGGTTGGCTTGCTTCGACCGTCGATTCAGCTTGATTTGCTTTCGTAGCTGGTTCGGCTTGTCCGGTTCGGTCTGGTTGAGATGCTCTGAGCTAATTTCACTGAGCTAGTTTACTGACTTGGCACTAAGGTGTCATCCGGAAGTCATATGTCGTTGAACGATTTAGAGAACCAAATTACCCCTCATCAATTGCCCCCCACTCTCGAGCTAGCATTAGTTCGGCGAAGAGAGTAACTCTCAAAAAGGGTAATTGATCCGGCTGGTTTGCTTTTTTAGTTTGGCGCAGGCATTGTAGATATGGTAGTGTAAGAGCTGCTCACCTACTATCACGTAGCGAGCTACTTGCCATTCTGTGAGCCAACTTGCGTTTCATTCTCTTGGCGATACGCTTTGTCGAAGGTTGGATCTATCCAGCTTGGCTCAGTGAAATATCTTCTGTAGAGTTGTTCGCCTACTATCATGTAGTGAGTTGTTTATCGTAATATCTTCTATAGAACTGCTCACCTACTATCACATAGCGAGCTGTTTGTAGTAATACCTTCTGTAGAGTTGCTCGCCTACTATTACGTAGCGGCCTGTTTGTCGTAATATCTTCTATAGAGCTGCATGCCTACTATTACATAGCGAGTTGTTTGTCGGAACTGGAACTGAAGCCCGTACTACATCTTTGTAACGCAAGGTCCATATAGCGTCAACCCAGCTCCGCTTCTGCCCTAGTGGGAAGAGCCGTCTACGTGAAGTATCCAGTGCTCCTTGTCCCAACTCACTATCTCGCGAGGAGGAGGCGCTGCACTAGATGAGGCTTCCGCTTTTGGCACTATCTATCCAAGCGATGGTGAGCTAAAGGTACACTCGGCATTGAAATCTTCTAGGACTTGTGCTTTTATAGCTGCACGTGATTCGAACTGGATATCATATTCACTGAGCTCGATTGCCCATTTGGTGAGTCTTCCCGAGGTGGTGACCTACTTTTTCTTTGTGGCGAGCTGTTGCGCTTGTTCCGAGGTGACCTACTTCTCTTTGTGATGAACTGTTGCGCCTGCTCCAAGGCGACCTGCTTCTCTTTACGACAAGTTGTTGCGCCTACTCCGAGGTGACCTGCTTCTCTTTGTGACGAGTTGTTGCACCTGCTTCGAGGCGACCTGCTTTTTCTTCATGACGAGCTGTTGTGCTTGCTCCGAGGTGACTTGCTTCTCTTTGTGACGAGTTGTTGCGCCTGCTCCGAGGTGACCTACTTTTTCTTCATAACAAACTGTTGCACCTGCTCCGAGGCGACCTTCTTCTCATTGTGACGAGTTGTTGCGCCTGCTCCGAGGTGACCAACTTTTTCTTTATGATGAGCTATTGCGCCTGCTCCGAGGTGACCTGCTTCTCTTTGTGATGAGCTGTTGCACCTGCTCCGAGGTGACCTGCTTTTTCTTCGAGATTTACTTCTCTTCTTTTTCTCGCTGTTGCATCTCTCCGAGGTGATCTGCTTTTTCTTCGAGATTTACTTCTCTTCTTTTTCTCACTGTTGCTTGTCCCTTCCATGTTGTTCGCTTTACCTCTTGATGCTTCCCTGGTCGGAGCGGAATGACTTTTTTTTTCTTTTGTTTTTAGCACATTGAGTACGCCTTCTACACCTTTTCTTGGTCCCCACGGATGAGCTGGCGAACTCAGTTCTAATAGGAGCCATAGCTCGGATCTCCACGGTAGTTGGTTGTTATCGAGGGCCGTGTTGCCAATGGGAGGCTGGTTGTTCAGGTTGTTCTACTACTAATTGTTTTGCTGTTGATTGTTCTCCCTTGTCTACATCTGAATGTCATAAGGGGGGTTCTCAAGGTTCATCACGGATGTTCTTGCCCCTTAGTGATTGATTCCTCATTCTTAATGTTGCTCAGAAATTAAAAGGTGAAAACTCAGCTTTCTAGAAGGTGAGAGCTTAGCGCTTGTTTCTTCCTTTTAGTACATTTAGTGGAGCTAACTGGACTGAACTCAATAGTAGCTTCTGCTTGCCTTTCTATGGGTACCTACTCATTCTGGACTGTCGCATCTTCCCTGTCCAAGATCTAAATCTGGTTGCACTCTCGTGGGCGAGGTGGGTCCGCGACTCAAGTTATTATTGTGTAAAGGGAATTGTTGGTTGTTAAGAGGTTTCTGATGACTGTTGCAAAGCTGGCTGCCTCGCGGTACCTACTGACCGTCTCGCGAAGTTGGTTGATCTAGTACCACGGGACGTTGTTGATGGTACTACTGCTGCTACTGACACTACTGCTATTGTTGTGGGAGCTATTGCCGCTGTTGCTGGAATTGCTGCTACTATTGCTGCTGTTGGTGTTGCTGATACTACTGTTGTCATTGCTGTTGATACTACTATTGTTGTTGATGTTGTTGAGCTTGTTGATGCTGCTGTTGGAAAGGTTGTTGCTGCTGCCCAACAACAAAGACGAATCTGTTTTCCCATGACCGCATCTGCTCGGTCATGTTGTGCACACATCGTACCAAGTCGTTAAACTATTGTATGTCCACCACTGTTGGAGGTGCAACGAGATCCACAACTGGAGGTGGGGGTGGCATGTTCACATTTTCTTGCACATCGGCTAGCGGTAGATTTGGCCTATTGTGGTTGTTGGCACTTGGCCGTTGACATTGTTGGCAGAAGGGTTGCCAGAAGATGCCATTGAAAGGTTTCTTTGAGTAAAATGGGAGTGATAAAGAGATGAATGAAGGGAAACACTAGCTTTTTGCTACATTTCCCACAGACAGTGCCAATCGATGAATCACAAAATAGGCCCACCAATAGATGATGCACAATCTAGACGCTCCCTCATGAGCTATGACTCAGACTCCAACTTGCAGCAATCTGGCTGGGCTGAGTTGTGTGGATGAGATGCGTGGACGAGCTACAAGCTAGGTATTCGAGCTAAAGCGAGCTATAAAAAGAGAAGAAGGTGAGAGTGCCCGGGTAGCTTTTACCTGGGGAGGGCACTCCGATGCTTAAGTCAACGAATGTGTAGGAGTAATCTCTAAGAATGTAAGGGAGCTTGAGAGTATCAGTGTGCATACCTTTCTGGGTGGATCTAGACGTCTTATATAGGCTCTTGGACTCAGGTAACTGTCTTGAGCTCTTTATGGAGCTGTTTCCTTATTTTCAGGCGCATTAAGGTGTCAATTTTTAGGTTTGTACGGCAGTTATATGTCGCCTGCAGGTCTTGTAGCAGTCAACTTGGCAAGTTGTTTTTACAGTTACGGTTACGATGCTTACGCAGGTGTTGTTCGCGGGACTGTTTTAGGCGAGCTCGCTCCAGCTCTGCCACGTACCTGATGCTGACTACCACATGTCACTTTGGCGAGCTGCTCAGCTATGCTGGATGCTGTAGACTGAGCTCGCTCTAGCTCAACCGCGTACCTAATACTAACTGCCATGTGTCACTTTGGTGAGCTGCTCAACTATGTTGGATGCTGTGGGCCAAGCTTGCTCTAGCTCGACAGCATACCTGATGCTGACTGCCACATGTCCGTTTGGCGAGCTGCTCTGCTATGCTGCACGCTACGTTATCACCAGCGTCCATATGTCGATAATTATGTAGGGTGACCAAAATGCCCCTCATCACCACTCTCTAGCAACTCTCTCTCTTTTGCCTTTTTTTCTTTTAAATTACAAGAATGCCACTCTCTTTCCTACCAACTCTCTCTCTCTCTCTCTCTTTTTCTTACAAATTACAAGAATGCCATCTCTCTCTCTTTCTCCTATCATCTCTCTCTCCGTATAAATTACAAGAATTCCACTCTCTTTCTCCTATCAACACTTCAACAGCTGAGGAAGACCTCGATTTGGCACCTCGGCAATTGAGGGAGACCTTGGCTTGGCACCTCGGCTGCTTGAGAGACCTGCAATCGAAAGTAGCCAGGCTAGAACTTCTGAGCTTTTGACTTGAGCCGAGCTTGAGCTTGAGCTCAAGTCTCTAATTCGAATCGAGCTCAAGCTAGATGATACTTCAACTATTGAGGGAGACCTCGGCTCGGCACCTCATCACTGAGGGAGATCTCGGCTCAGCACCTCGACAACTGAGGAAAACCTCAGCTCGACACCTTGTCAACTAAGGGAAATCTTAGCTCGACACCTTGCCTACTAGGGAAACCTCAGCTCGACACTTTAGTAGCCGAGGGAGACATCGGCTGCTTGAGAGACCTGCAATCAAAGGTAGCCAAGCTCGAACTTCTAAGATTTTGATTCGAAACGAGCTTGAGCTCGAGCTCAAGTCTCTAATTCGAATCGAGTTCGAGCCTAATAGTTTGTGAGCGGAACCCTGCAACGTAGGGCTCCCTTTGCTAGTAAATATATTAAGCTAAAATGTGTACGTAGGAAGGCATGAGGATGAGTGAAATGGAATCTAATAGTATTTTTTGCCTTTTTCTTAGAAATTACAAGAATGCCACTCTCTACCAACTCTCTCTCTCTTTTGTTTTCTTTTCTTTCAAATTACAAGAGTGCTACTCTTTCCTACCGACTCTCTCTCTCTTGCTTTTTTTTCTTTCAAATTACAAGAATGTCACTCTCTCTTTCTCTCTCTCTTTCTTACAAATTACAACAATGTCATCTCTCTCTCATTATAAATTACACCTTCAACTGAGGGAGACCTCAGTTCGGGATCTCGGCTGCTAGGGGACCTGCAATCAAAGGTAGTCGAGTTCGAGTTGAGCCGAGCTCAAACTTTTGAGCTCAAGCTCAAGTCTCTAATTCAAATCGAGCTCGAGCTAGACGAAACTTCAACCACTGAGGGAGACATTAGCTCAACACCTCAGTCACTGAGGGAGATCTCGGCTCAACACCTCGACAACTGAGTGAGACCTCAGCTCGACACCTTGTCAACTAAGGGAGACCTTAGCTCGACACCTCATCTGCTAGGGAAACCTCAACTCGACACTCAATAGCTGAGGGAGACCTCGGTTTGGCACCTCGGCAATTGAGGGAAACCTCGGCTCAGCACATCGGCTGCTTGAGAGACCTGCAATCAAAGGTAGTTGAGCTCGAACTTTTGAGCTTTTGACTCAAGCCAAGCTTGAGCTCGAGCTCAAGTCTCTAATTCAAATTGAGCTCGGGCCTGATAGTTTATAAGTGAGCCCCTGCAATGCAGGGCCCCCTCCGCTAGTATAAAAATTAAAAAAAAATTGCATGGTTTGGACACTCGTTACAAACCACTCCATGTTTTGGACATTTGTGATAGACCAAATGTTAAGTGTTATTCAATTCTTTTTTGGACAAAAATGAGAGGCTTACCAACAAAACTAAGACAATTTAACATGGGATACATGCCCTGATACCCAAAACATTTTCAACATCGTTAATTTCTTAATGGCAAAGGTCATTCTCAAGTTAACGATCAACTTTGTTTGATTTACTAATTAGAGGTTCATATTTTGTTCTTTGGTTCTTTCTGTTTTCAATCATCTTTGACTTTCTTAGTGGATTGATCGAGACTACCTTTATGATCCCAAAAAAAAAATGGAGTGGGGGTAGAGGATGCCGGAATTAAGTGATTATTTAACCAATTAGTAAAAGAGGCAAGTCTGTTCTATAAATCAATTTCCTTTGTATTATAATCTTAGGTGAAGAGGGGCCCCCGTGTTGCAAGACAAAACATGATGGTAAGCAACTTGTCAAAGGTAAATTATTATATAGAAAAAAAATTGCGAAAGGTAAATTTTTTAATTAAAAGTTTATTAGAAAAAGATCCATTTAAAATAAATTAAAATTTATGGATAATAATATATTTAATTTAATAAAATAAAACAATAAACAAATAAATAAACAATCATTGACATGGGTTAATAGAGTGAAAGAGGGAGAAATGACTTTTATCATTGTATTTTTATTTTATATTTTGGAAAAATTGTAAATAGTTAAATAATAATAATAAATTTACTAAATAAATGGGAAAGTAAATGTACATATATATATATACATATATACATATATACATATATATGTATATATATATAGATAGATAGATAGATAGATAGATAGATAGATAGATAGATAGATAGATATACAATACTATGTCTTACTTTGCTAGCAATAATAATTTGTTAGATTATTAAATTATTAACCAATTAAATAATTTAATAAAATAAGTAAGTAAATAAATAAAATTTTATGTATTATCAACCCAAGATTGGTAAAGGCTATCTCAAATTATTTAATTAATTAATTTACCATTGTTAATGGGTCGGGCTGAACTACTGGGCTACCGAGCCCATGAATAGGCTTAACTCGGCTTGGCTTAAGACTCAGCCTGTGAACCAGCCTTGCCTGTGACACAGCATGGGCCCATGCGGGCTCAAGCTAAAATAAAATTTTAAGATCTTCTTTATTTTTTTGTTTGTTTTTTCTAATTTATGTTAAAATTTTCATTATTTTGTTTCAAAATTTTTGAAAAACATGGCTTAGCTCGATTCGTGGCCTGGCCTGGCCTAAGACATGGCCCGCAGACCAGCCTGAGTTGGGCTCGGGTCGTATATTACATATAATAATTATATAATATATTAATATATAATTTTATTACATTATTTCATTTTATTATTGCATATATAAACAATTGTACACATCAAAATTCATATAAAATAAAATTTTAAGATCCTTTTTAATTTTTTATCTATTTTTTAATTTATAAAAACATGACTTAGCTTGGTTTGTGGCCCGATAATAATTATATATATATAATTTTATTTTCAATTCTATACATCAAAATTCATATAATATAAAATTTTAAGATCCTTTTTTTTTATTTTTTGGTCTATTTATTTTAATTTATGTTAAATTTGTCATTATTTTTTTTCAAAATTTTTAAAAAACATGGCTTAGCCTGGTTCGTGGCCTAGCCTGGCCAAAGACTTGGCCCGTAGCGCAGCATTGGCTCATGCGGGCTTAGGTCGTATACTATAAGCAATAATTATATAATATATAATTTTGTTTTCAATTTTATTATATTATTTCATTTTATTATTACATATATAAACAATTGTATACATCAAAATTTATAGAAAATAAAACTTTAAGATTTTTTAAAATTGTTATATATTTTTAATTTATGTTAACCTTTTCATTATTTTTTTCAAAAGTTTTAAAAAACATGGATTAGCCCAGTTCGTGGCCTGGCTTGGCCTAAGACTTGGCTCATAGACCAGCCAGCCCGACCTACAACACGACACAGGTCTGTACGGGCTTGGGCCGACCCCCTAAAGTATCCCAAAGGGAGGGAAGCGCAACCCGCACAACACGATCCAACTTAACCTGAATGTAAATAAAATGAGAGATAAAGACAATTTTAACAAATATGAAAAATGTAGAATTTTAGTGGCATCATTATAAATAGTTAGCTGTGGCACCATTGTAAAGGAGAAAGGACAAGTTATGATTTTTTTTTTGTTTTATTCAATGGCATCATTTTAATTAATTAAATTTGTAATGGTAATGGTTAAAAGCATGAAAAGGGAAAGATTATAAAATTTCATTTAGGTTATATATAAAAAAAGATTCCATTTGGCAAATGCACAACAATCGGCTGTACAACCTTTTGCTATATATATATATATATAATTTTTATTGTAGACACCTAAAGTCCTTATAGAAAGTTGAGGATAAGCTCATGATCCTCTGTTGTAAGTACTCTTTTTTTTAATTTAAAAATTGCATTTTTGTCTTTGTAAAGTTGTTTTTTTATGTCATGGTGGCAAGTAAGCAGTTCAACAATCCAAGTCCAAGTGGGTCAACCCATAATGCAACAATTAAATTATAGAAATAAAAAAATTAAATAAAATATAAAATAGATTGATTTTTTAAAGAAAATTAGGCACATCCATCATATTAAAAAAGAATAAGTATGACAAAGAATAATTGAATTTTAAAAGCAACCAAGTCAAATGGATAAACCCATATTGCCAAAGTTAGATAGTAAAATTTTAAAAAACATGAAGAAATAAAAGTATAAAAAATATAAAAAATGTAAAAAATAGGGCATATCTCTAATATTATATATTAATTATATTAAACAAAAATAAGTGTTATAAATGAGAATTACTATTTTAATGATGGAAATGGAATACAAAAATTAAAATCAACCTAATAGTAAAACCATTCTCTTGTTCAAGTGGTAAGCCAATGGTTCAACCTTCAAGTCAAATGGATCAACCAATGATGTCATAATTGAATAATAAAAAATAAAAAAGAAGAATAAAATACAAAAAAATTAAAAATGGGTCAACCAATGATTAACAAATTCAAGTGCAAGTTGAAAATATTAGTATAAACAACATGCTGGAAGATTTTACACTAGATCTTTAGGTTCAAAGATAATATTCACTAGTACACCATAGTTTGATTTACTTGTTTTGTCTTTGAATTTTAGTAAGGATATGTTGTTGTCGTTGTTGTTGTTGTTGCTTGAAATTAATTATCAAGTGCAATGCACATGCATATATATAATGTATGCCTATATGTATATGGATAAATTTAAGTTTAAATTCAAGAGTTATTAGTGTAACATCAATAAGCTACTTCTAAAGCATCATAATTTTATCCTTATATCTTGATTGGCTAATCCTAGGTTTAAGAAGTGAGTATATATATATATAACCCAAATTCAACCCCATATATGTCATTGGGTTTTATATTATATTTTTTTAGTATATAAACAAACAATAGAATAACTAATAGAAAGCTCAGAGTTCAACAACTCGTCCAACTAGATTGGTAAGTTAGACCACCATATTTGAATCTTATAAAACAACTTTTCTTTATGGGCCATAAATTGAGCCATAGAATTTGAGGATCTAGGAAAATGTATAAACACAATAATGACAAAAAACTTAGGACTACAAATTTTATCAGCAACAACTAAACAAAACCACTCAAAAATGCAATAAAAATGTGAAGAGCATTCAAACAATCAGATTCCACCTGCATTGTTCTCCTATTCACCTTCTTAGAAAAGCAAAGTGATTGCAAAATAGCTCCCAACTGTGCTTCTAATGAATCATTTACATCTCCCAACAAAAACCATCTACAATGGACAATAAGGCATTATTCTCGAGAACAAACAAACCAAAGTAACCTTTAATATTTGCATCTACACATGTATCACATCTAACAAAAAATCCTGAAGACACATTAGATCATTACAAGAGACCAGAAGAAGATGACCTTTCACTTTCCAAAGCCTCAACCTTATCATGGATTATCATGGTGTTCCTTTATTTGAAAATAACATCTCTACTTCTGGTCTTTAACTAGGTTATTTTGGATAAAATTAAATTTAAGCTTGCTACATGGAAAGCTTCTAATCTTTCTTTGGCTAGATGGTAAACATTAATTAAATCTGTGTTGAGTTCTTTTTCTATTCATTGCATGCAAATAATTCAGTTTCCTAAAAAATCTTTAAATGAATTGGAGAAGTTATGAATGAAAATTTTGTGGCATCATAAGGAAAGAAGAATTTATTTAAATGGATAAATTGGAATGTGTCATGAATGTGGGGGCTGTTATCCAAATTGGCTTGTAGATTGCTCATGGAGAGCAATGCCAGGCTTCTTAAAGCAAAGTATTTAATTAATAATGAAAAGGATCCAAGGAAAATTGTGAAGTCTTTGCTTTGCATATTTGGATGTCTATTGGAAGATCTCTTATCTCATAGTTTAGTAATTTTGGTTTTCAACTACATGTTCATACTAATTTAGATGTTTGAAATATTGATTAGATTTTCAATAATAAATTCAAGGCTCCAATAGCTCCTAATAGAGACATGTGTTGGGTTTTCCTCTTCGTGTGGAAATAGGACCCACCCTTGTGTCAGGGTTTTTTGCCCAACATGTGAGTAACTTAATAAAGTTAAAATGAAAGGCAAATAAAGTTTGGGACTCTTGATATTCTCTTATTAGTGAAAAGGAGGCAAATTGTTTAGTATTGGTTCCATGTTAGTAGATGATGAGACCCACTCTCCACTATCTTTTGGCTTTCTCTATAAGCCTCATTTGCCTTAGAGTAAAAAGTCTTTTAGTATTTTTAGCAAGGTTATAAAATATTGGCGGTGCTTCTTATTTTGTAAAAAACCATGGGCATATGCAATGAAACATAATGATGATGTTTTGAAAATATTTAAACAAATTCATGTTAAAGTTGAAAGAGGGATTGCAAAATCTCTTAAATGTATTTGCACAGATAATGGCGGTGAATACATTGATTCATTTGATGATTATGTAAAAACCATGGCATTAGACATGAATAGTTCATTCCAAAGACACCACAACAAAATAGAGTGGCTAAAAGGATGAAGTACACTATTGTGGAAAGAATTAAATGCATGCTATCACATACAAAATTACCAAAAGGATTTTGGGGCCGGAGGGACAATTAATGCGTATTGAATATTATTTGATTAATTTATCTCCATCGACCTGCTTGAATGAAGATGTTCCTAAAAGGGTATGAATAAGAAAAGATGTCTCCTATAAACACTTAAGTGTGTTTGGAGGACTTTTACATATTCCAAAAGAATATAGATCCAAGTTTGATAATAAAACTAAGCAATGAAATTTCTTGGGATATGTAAATGAGAAGTTTGGTTATAGGTTATGGGATCCTATTGGAAAGAAGTTTGTTAGAAACCAAGACATGGTCTTTCTTGAAGATCAAACCATTTAAAACATTGACAAGGTTGAACAACCACAACCTTGTACAAATAATTTAATTGAGTTAGATCCAATTCCTCCTCAAATAGTGCATGGTGATGTAAGAGAAGAAAAGGAAAATCAAGAAAATGAAGGTGATGATGATAACATACAAAATGATGAACAGAGGGAGAAAAACCGAAAAGCTATGAAGATGTGCTATCTAATGAACACAAAGTTTAGTGGTTGAAAACCATGTAAGTAGAAATGAATTCCTTGCATGAGAATCATACAAATGATTTGGTGAAATTAGCTAAAGGAAAGAGAGCACTTAAGAACAAGTTAATGTTTAAATTGACGATCAGAGATAATAATTCCCAACCAAGATACAAGGTAGTGCAAGTTGTGAAAGGTTTTATGTAAGAAAGGGTGTTGACTTTGATGAAACCTTTTTTCTCATTCTGAAAATATTACCAATATGTGTTGTATTGGGATTGACTATATGTTTGGAATTGGAAGTTGAGCAACTAGATGTGAAAATGAGCTTTCAACATGGTGATTGAAAGAAGAAAGTTATATAAAATGATCAAAATGATTCAAAGTATAAGAGAAAGAGCACATTGTCAGATGTGAAGCTTCCTAGAGTGTTACAAGGGTGTCCATGCATGTGTCTTGGATGGGTTATTATACTTTTTTTGTATGGGGTATTGCCAATGCCATTCTTAACATCCTCTTTAAGGGGAAGTAGGTAGTTAAGTGGAACTAAGAATGCGTAAAGGTTAAGTACAAGACCCCCTCAACACAAATTTGTGTGCTTGTTCTTGCATTTCAATTATAATACAATGAACCATTTTGTTTAATTTGTATGCATTACATTTGCCTTGTTTTTCTTGATTTCTTATTTTTGTAGGCTTACTTATCCCATTGAACACTAAAATGGTGCCTTTCCAATTAGGACCATGATAGTTGGTATCAAGAGATCATGCCCAAGATCCAGAAGGGATTCTCCCAAGTACATGGAGAAAGGGACCCACAACATGGGACCACACCCGAGAAGCGATCCATAAAGGAGGGTGTAGGCCCTTTTAAGATAAACTGACAAGAAAAAATCCATGGAAAGATGAAGGCCATGGGTAAGCATCTCAGTCAATGCGAGGTGACCTATGGTGAAATCCAAGATTGAGCGGAGGAACTTCATCTTCATCTAGAAATCTTGGTGATAATGGTTGAAACATTGAGGAGGCACATTGCTAGTGTCATCTCAAGAGAGGGCAGTGATGCTCAACAACAAAAAGAACAACGGTTGCATGTGCAGTTTGAGTGAATAGAAAGTATGCTTACAAGTTTTTTAGATTAGATTGAAAAAATGAAGTACACGCTTTTGTTAGTGAAGTGAATTATGGCCAACTCCAACAACGTCCCTAGCACAACAACCCCTCCCTCAATTAAAGTTCACAAGTCTATGCCTTATGTTGGGTCCTCACGATGACCGAACCCAAGTGCACATAGCTGCAATGTATCTTATTGATGTTGCCATGTTATGGTGGGACAGGAGGTAGTTGGACTTGAATGTGGCCAAGGTGCTATTGATACATGGGTCGAATTTAAGCAAGAGATAAAGCGACAATTTTATCCTGAAAATGTGGAATACTTTGTTCAAAGGAGGCTATGAACTCTCAAGCACACGAGATCATTGCACGATTATGTCAAAGAATTCTCAACCTTAACCCTTGAGAATGATGGGTCAAGCTTGATCTCCAATGGTGAGGAGTGATTGACTTTGTCACTGCCATGATTGATCAAAGAAATTGGTAGACATGAACCGACCAACAACAAGTCTAACCAAAATTCAATTCATAAGGACAGTTTAAACTAAGAGGAGACAAGAGGCTATATTTTGCCCCAAAGGGCCCTACCGAGTACAACACACCCAATGATGGGAAAGGAGGGAAGAAACCAGAAGGGGAGTCTAGCATTAGGTGGCAACTTCAGAAGGAAACCCCCTCCATCTTGCTTTATATGTGAAGGCAAGCATTGGACAAAGGATTGCCAAGTCAATGAAAGTTGAATGCTCTTTTTGTGAAGCTCAACGATCATGAACACAACAATGAAGAGGAGATAGAAGAACCAAAGATGGGGCCTTACAAAGATTCAATGCCTTAAAGAAGAAGGTTACAACCCTAATGGTTTGAAGAATATATAGAAAGAAGATGGGTCCTTACAAAGATTCAATCCCTAAATAGGAGACCTACTAAAGCCATGGTGGACATTGGCACTTCCTACAACTTCATCTCTATTGAAGAGGCACAATAATTGAAGCTTACTCCTACCAAGAAGTCAAGGTGGTTGAAAGCAATGAATTCTAGTGCCAATCTTATTCAAGGAGTATCTAATAGGATGGGCTTATGAATTGATGATTAGAAGGGATAGGTTGATTTATTTGTGGCTCTTATGTATGATTTTCAAGTTCTTGAAAGGTTATTGTTATTATAGAGATCACTAGTGACAAAAAAGCCAAAATGTTGTGGTTATTAATGAGGGGTGATTTGGCCCACCAATTGTGAAGTGCCATGTGGCATGTCTAGACCGTTAGATTACAACTCAGTGCCATATGGGGGTAGGTCAGGTGGAGTTGGGAGGACCTAGGCCGATCTACCTGGCCTACATCCCAACCTGAGAGAGGCTAGTAGGTTGCTCTATGATAAGGTGACACATATCACCTCAAGAAGACAAGTTGATGGCCTCGAAAGTTGGTACGACCTCCCCGACTTGGGCAAACAAAGACTTTAGTAATTAGTAGGACTTTCGGGGTATTGGTCCTCTAACCTATTTGGTAGGACATCTCTATCCTAATTAGCATACCTATTAGTTCCGAGTCGAGCGGCAACACATCACTTGTCTGGCACACATCACCTTGGTCCCCATATGATTTGGAGAGTTCAAATGTGGATTACTACCAACATGGGATGAATGTGTCCTGAAGATAGTGGGCAGATAAGGTTCATCATTCCTAGATATCTCAAACATGGAACATGAGCCCCGACGCCTATGAAAGGAACTCACTATTCCTTCAGAAGGTACACACAATATGTGCAATCTACTCTCTCTCTCTCTCTATTCTCTTAAGCTCTCTAATCTCAATACTCTCATTGCTAACTTAAGCATCAGAGTGCCCAACCTGGGTTCATCACCCTGGGTACTCTGATATTGTGTCTTCTTGCAGTTCGGTGGACTGACCTCATCAGCCCATTCGTTTAAGTTGTCCTTCAGTAGGGAGACTGACAAATCCATGCGATATCAATTAGCATTGTTTGTGGGGACTTGAATAAGAAGCCAATTCAGACTCTCACCACTTTCACTCAGACTTCAACATGTCTACCCTGTCACCAAAGAACAACAATAACACCCAAGTTGAAGGAGCCTCCGTAGGGGGTAGAACTAGAACGACTAACTTGGACAAATCTCAATAGTTTTCCTTTGATAGAATCTTCTAGCCTTGATTGCATCTAGTGTGCCACCCTCATTGGTTGAGCCCTCTATGGTTCCCACAGGAGTAGACAACTAATAGTTTTAGGAGCAGGTGTAGTATATCTACGGTATTGACTTGTGAATGCAAAACTAGGAAGGTCGACTTGCTGTTAGCCTGTGATGGCCTGGATGCAACCGCAATTTATGCATAATTTCCAGTTGCCCTAGAATCCTAGCCAAAACCCTACTCAGACCATCATCCTAAACCAACAATAGCTCGGTGATCAGAACCGGGTCCATGTATCGCCTCATTAGCAGAACATCCCTTAAGTGGAGAACACGCCAGGACCTGGAAATATTGATCTAGCAAGAACCTGCACCTCAGGGGCGTGAGACCCAACTTATGTCCCCAACAAGGAGATCGGTAGAGCCACCTCCTCGATCAAGCCAACAAGCATAGCTTCAACCTTCAGGTCCCGAAGGAGCAGATGTTGGAGACGTGCTTGATAGTTTGGGAGCCCCAAATGAAGGACATGAAACAAGTCAGATTGGGACATCAAATGCATCACATATCTCCAGATGTCTTCCTTGTCGGCCAAGATCCTTGTGGCTCCTCAAACTAAGGATTTCAAGGCCCCTAGCCTAGAGTCCTACGACAGTTCGGGAGACCTGGTCGATCATGTGGAGAGCTTCCAGGCCCTTATGCAACTATACGAAGCCAATAAGGCCAGCCTATGCATGGCATTCCCAACCACTTTTGAGGTACAACTCAGATGTGTTATTCAGGATTTCTTGCAGGCTCCATAGAAACCTTGAAATAGTTCATCGATCTCTTCATCATCCACTTTTCCACCTGCAGCCGCTGCCCCAAGTTTGCAACGAACCTGATGAACATCACCTAGTGCTGCGGCAAGCCACTCCAGAACTACATAAAGAGGTTCAACCTGGAGTGCCTACAAGTGCCAAATCTCGATCCCATTGTCCAATTGACCACAACAATCAATGGCGTTCAACATCCCAACTTACATTAGTCGATAGAGAAGAATTCCCCTATAACCATGGAAGAATTCCTTGACTGGGCCACTAAGTATATCAAAGCCGAGGAGGCGGTCAGTTCCCAAAGAGAGCTGAGTAGGAAGAGAAGGAGGTCAGATGAAGATCGGGGAGAAAGTAGCAAGCGCAACAAGAGAAGTAGGTCGCCCCACTGTTAGATGAGATCCTCCCCTAAATGCTCCAAGTCATCCTCCCGATGCTCTCGGACTCCCCTAGTCAAAACCAGAAACTACACACCATTGAATGTGAGAAGGGGGGAGATACTGATAGAGATCAAGTCAGCATAATACTTGAAGTGGCCACCTCCTCTAAAGTGAATCCTGGTGAATAGGAATGAGGATAAGTATTGCCATTTCAACAAAGAAAGAGGGCATTATACCGAGAATTGTTAGAACCTAACAGATGAGATCGAGGAACTAATCAGATGGGGCTACCTAAAAATGTTCATCAGAAGAGATGACTAATCAGCTGATTAGAAAAGAAAGGAAGAGGCTTCGCCGAGGAGAGAGTAGCCCTTGCAACAACAGGACAACCCACCGCTTTGCAGGTTGATCAACATGATCATCGATGGGTCCACAGTAGTAGGTTGTAGCTCCTTGGACAGCAGAACCTCAGTCCGCAAGCTGACCCATGAGGATGAGAACTCACCAAAGTGACCACGAGTAGAGGAGGTGATCTACTTCACCAAAGATGACATATGTGGGGTCCACTCATCCCAACCGACGTACCCTTGGTTGGATTCAGTGGAGAGGTGGTCCGACCTTTAGGAAGAGTAAACTTGTTAGTTATAGTGGGGTCCATGCCAAACAAGATCAAGTTCAACCATGATTTTCTAGTAGTTACAACATCATCACCGTACAACACTATACTAGGTTGTCCAAGCATGGGAAAATCATAAAAATTTTACTAAGTGTTGAACGCAACAACTCGGCTCGGAAACACCAAGTTGAAACCTATGCGACCACCCACTCAAGCGAATAGGTCCAATTGATCCACTTTAAGCACGCCAGTTCATTACCAACAAATGCCAACCTGCTCTAAGCACCTCGACTCATAAACTTAAAAGTTGCCTTCTCATAGGTACATCGACATAAAAGAATGTCAGCAAATGCTTTTTAACTTAGCGTATTTCTAAGAGTCTAATGACTTAAAAAGAAAAAGGGTGCAATAAGGTTGGACAAAAAGGAGTTTCCACTACTTAGAAATGGAGAAGAGAAGTGCATCGATGCTTAAAAAAATAAGTAGAAAATCAAGGTCAGAGGCTCAGGGTACATCATATTTATAGGGGTCCAAGAATAGAAGCAAAGGATTCTCATTCTTTAGCGGAAGGTTGGTCACCATAGAAGCTCACCTTAGCTAGGCCCATGACGGCATGCATCAGAGTATTGACCTTAAAAAAAGAGAGAAAAGAGGGAGGTCACCATAATATGAACCGAAGTGAACGAGCACGAAGAACAAAGGGAAAACTTGAACACATACTGCTATGAGGTGATGAAGGACATGGTTGCTTTGTAGCAGGTGCTTTTTGTGGTGATTGGTCACCTCCTCAGGTATTATGGTTTCCTTCCTTAGGTTCAATGTCATGATTGGATTGAAGACTGAATGTCTCCCCAAAGTGTTGGTCCCTAGGGCAGTGGGCTCCTTGCTCAATAGAGCAGTATAACGGTCCCCGGATGCTTGGCCCTCACCTTATTCCCTTATAGAATCCACCTACAGATCATCCTCTATGATGACCACCAAGCTCATCCCCTCATTCACCGACCTAACCACCTCAGTGTCCCTAGATCAGGGGGCATCTTCCTCCAAGGCCTTCTACTTCTTGCTCTTCATCTTGATGAAGAGCCTGACAATCTTCACATTAGCCATGTCTTCTAGAAAAAAAACATAGTAAGTAAAGGAACCAAGATGACCAATGTACAATAACAAAATTGATCTTGGCATTGTAACGATGACCTACCCAGAGGACTAAGCCTAGTGCAGATTAATATCTCCTCAGCTAGAAATTCACCGATCAAGGACTTTTAAGGAACCAGAACTTGCACCCCTTTCTGTAGGTGCTCATCCAAGCCCATCTCTCTAACGTCCTTAATAGCTGACCTCCTGAAAGAATGGTCGGATCCATCTAATGGACGCCATAAAGGTTGCGGAATGGGTGGGCGAATTTCAAAAATTTCCTACCTTCTCCCAACTGGGAATCATATTCCCTAAATTTAGAATACAATATTCAAGGATCTACTTGAACCCTAATCAAACCAGATCTGTACCAAAAGATAAATGGGAGGATTATACCTGATCCGGAGAAGCAGTATCTCCCAAAGTTGGTGTTTACGCCCAAAGAATGCTCCAAGATCTGTCCCTGCTGAAGATGACACAGCTGTGGATGGAACAGAACCAGCAGGGTACGTCATACACACTGGATCCTTCACAAGAATCCCCTGGATGTACTAAACACTGAATTCTTTCAGTCTTTCTTGCAAGACTGATGTCAAGAACTGGTTTCTTGACTTTCTTTTCTGCAGAGATCGAATCTTGCAATATTGCAGATGGCGGCGGCAGGAGGAGATCTCCAGAAACGAAAAAGGCTGAACTGTTTTTCTTTTCTGGAGAGTATGAGATCTAATCTCAAATCGCAGGAACCCTTCTTGCGATCTTGCTTGGTTCGAAATCTGATATTTCTCCCTCTTAGTTGGTTTGAAATCTCCTCATTTCTTCTTGATTAAGAAATCTCCTCCTTAGGAGTTATCCCAATCCAAATCAGTATTTGGATAGGGGATGATCTTAATCCCTTTCCCAGATAGAGTTAGCTTACTCCTGATCTTATCAGGAGGTTACCAGATTCAAATCTGATTTGAATTTGGTCTCTAAGAGTGGATAGAGCTAAGAGCCCAATCCTTTTACTAACTTCAATCTAAAATTCGCCCCTTGGATGGGTGATCATATCAGCCCACCTCGAAATGGGCTTTTGGCCCATTAAGTGTTCAGTGTTTAATTAGCTTCCAATCTGCTGCCCAGTTGGGCTTCTTTGTATGGCGTGGGACCCAAGCATTGATCTACACACCAGCCACATGGGTTCGGCCCAGCCTTTAATACAAGGCCCAGCCGAATTCACTGAAATACTCAATGAACCCCTTGAGTCCATCGTATGGATCCTATGGGCCCAACACTTACATTAAGTGGTCCCTGGGCCAAGCCATCTTATAAAAACCCAGGGACTGTGGGCAGGTGCAAGATTAGCCCATCAGGTATTATCCTAAATGGTCTTACACTTAACCTCTCAGCCCTTAATGGTCAAGCACTGCCCGACAAGAGAGGACCTCTCCCTCGGCTGCAAGGAACAGTGCCGCACTCTCCTCTCACATGGATCCCGGGAATTAAAACCATTTGCAAACATTTTGAAACCGTACATATATATGTAAATATATTAATTTTGCAAAACAAAATTCCAACGATTGAAATCAACTGCTGGCAGTTTGGTTTCCATCAGAGAGAGTGCATTCCCGATCATTACCCTTTGTCCGACAAAGTGGTTGATTCTGTCACTATGACCACCCACTCAGATGAATTCTCAAACTACCCCAACATACCCAGGTTTTGATCCCCGCTAAGGATCTCACTGATTGGCATATCAAAGGCAGCCTGATCCAGCACCTAGTGAAGTGTCATAATCGAGTCTAGGGGTCAAGTGTAACTTTCCAGTTTTGCCCATCTATCTCCAAGGTCCAGGGCAAGACTGGAAATCTGGTCCGGTTCAAGGATTCAAGTAATCCCATACTGCATGTGCCTCGGGTCTTACCCTGATGGCTGAGACAGGTCATCCCAACACTTGGTGGCACACCAGCATCAGCCTTGGCAGGATAAATCTCCCCAGACTTATCCAACGGCTGTGAACATTTAAAACTAACATGAGTCTCTACAAATGTCCAGTTTTAGGGTTTTACACAGAATTAAACCAAACAACATGAATCAAACATGCACTTTATTTATTTCCACTAAATAACAAAAGTACATCAAATTAGATTGAAGCTAAGGGCATACATAAACTGTCTAACACCTCCACCCCGTGTTGAGAGGCCACTTGTCATCCTTAGCTAGGAAGGAAAAATTCCTCTTCCAGGCGGACACCTTGGAGGGTAAGTCGGTTTTAGGAAATAAGGGGAACTTGAAGCAGTGGCAAAAGAAAATAGTCCTAACCAAGGTCCTAACGGAGTTAGGGGTGAGCTGACTAAGAGTGACCCCATAGTAATCAAGGACCTCGGGGATGAATGAGTGAAGGGGGAACTTGATCCCGGCCACCAAGGCCTACTCAAAGACACAAATCTCGTTCTTTTCATGGTTCTAGAGGACCTGGTCACCAGCGGGGGGAGTAGGAGATCGAACTCTATAGAGATCCTAAAAATGCCAGCCACGTTGAGGATGTCATTGGCCGCAAGCTTGGTGGGGACAAACTCTGACCTCATTCGGGGTTGTTTGTGAGAGGTCGAGGCCCCTTTGTGGGAACCCCATTGTTCTTGTGCCAAAGACCCATCCTCGACATGGACACCTCAATGGCCCTCTCCCTCCAATGAACTACTTGACATTATAATTAAAGGAAAAAAAGAAAGAGGGAATACAAGAGACTCACCAGACTGGGAAAGAGCAACTAAGACTGACCTAATAAGGTGAAACATTGAACTATTCGAACTTCCAAGCGCTCTGACTTCACTCCAGAACTCGCATAGATGCAAATGGTCCCCCAGGGGCCCCAATTTATAGGTGAAGGTTCCAGGTGACCAACAACTGAGATGAACCCAAATCCAACAATCCAGAGGGGTGTGACGCTTTGTTTCCCAAGGCCCAAAATGAGTTGAGCACATTTTTAACATCCGTGGAGCTTAATTTTTGCTTGGCATTTGTGCTTACCTCATACGTGACCTATTAGAGGACCCCGATTCAATAAACCAGATTGACCCAAACCAAGAACAAATGAAGAGTCGACTGTTAGGGATTTGGGCTGTAATCACCTCAGATTGAACTACTCCTTCGCCGAGCGGAGCAACTCAAGCTCAAGAGTGAGGGGCAATGGATGAGGGATGGTTTGGTCTACCAATCGTCAAATGCCACATGCATGTCTGAATTGTTAAATTACACCTCAGTTCCACATGGGGGCAGGTTGGGTGGAATTGGGATGACCGAGGCTAAGCTACTTGGCCTACATCCCGACCTAAGAGAGGTAGTAGGTCTCTCTATGACAGGGTCAGACATATCACCCAGGCAGACAAAGACTTGAGTAATGAGTAGGACTTCTAGGGTACTGATCCTTTGACCTACATGGCAAGACGCCCCTATCTGAAGTAGTGCGCTTATCAGTTCTGAGTTGGACAATAGCACGTCACTTGTCTAGCACACATGACCCCGATCCACATATGATTTGGAGAGTCCAAATGTGGATCACACTACCAACGTGGGATGAATGTGCCTTAAGGATAAGGGCCGATAAGGCTCATCATTCCCGGATATCTTAGACACAAAACATGGGCCCCAATCCCTATAAAAGGACCTCATTGTTCCTTCATAAGATACACACAAACTATACAATCTACTCTCTCTCTCTAATCTCTCAAGCTCTCTGCTCTCAATACTCTCATCGCTAACTTAAGATATTGTGTCTTCTCGCAGTTCGGTGGACTGACCTCATCAGTCCATTTGTCCGAGCTGTCATCTAGCAAGGAGACCAACAAATCCGTTTGACATCAATTACCATAAGAAAGATACATTGAAAAGGTGCTCCAAAAGTTCAACATGGACAAGGCAAAACCAGTTGGATCTTCTCTTGTAGGTCATTTTGAATTGAGCTCAAAACAAAGTCCCATAAATGAGAAGAAAAAAGAAATGAAGAAAGTTTCATTTGTTTTAATAGTTGGTACCTTGTTGTATGCTATGGTTTGTACAAGATTGGACATTGAAAATGTGGTTTGTGTTGTTAGTAGGGTTTCTTGCCAATCCTGGAAAAGAACATCAGGTGCAAATGAAATGGATTTTTATGTATTTCTGGAGTTCTTCCAAAGTGTGTTTAAGTTTTAGAGATGGTAAATCTATGTTGGAAGGCTTTACAAATGCAAACATGGTGGGGGATGCTGATTTTAGAAAATCTACGTTGTGTTACCAATTTACCTTTGCAAGGGGAGCAATCTCATGACATTCTAAATTGCAAAAATGTGTTGCATTATTTGCCACAAAAGTTGAATATATTCCAATGACTAAACTTGTAAGGAAATGTTATAGATGATGAGGTTTTACAGGAACTTGGTTTGAAGCAAGATATGTATGTTGTTCATTGTGATAGTCAAAGTACACCATCCACTTAAGCAAGAATTCCAACTTTTGTTCTAACCAAGCACATTGATGTGAGATATCATTAGATTAGAGATGTGTTGGAGCAAAAGCTATTGCAACTTGAAAAGATTTATACTAACAAGAATGGTTCGAATATGATGACTAAAGCATTTTCCCAAGGAAAAAGCATGATCTTTATAGGAGTACCACATGCTTGGAAGTCACACACTCCTCATGAGTCAGGAAGGGGAGATTTGTTAGGTTTCCTTCCTTATGTGGAGGTGGAACCCACCTGTGTGTTAGGATTTCTTGCCCAACATTTGATTAATTTGAAAAAGTTAAAAGAAAAGATAAAATAAAATTTGAGAGTACTCTTGGTATTCTTTCATTAGTGAGAAAAAGACAATTTTCTTGTTTTAGTTCCATGCTAGTAGATGGTGGGACCTACTTTTTATTATCCTTTGGCTTTCTCTATAGTTCTCACTTGTCTTGGGGTGAAGGGTCTCTTGGAATTTGTAAACATGTTGGTATCCTCTTTTGGGAGAAAAGAAAAGAAGAGAAGAGTGAGGAAAACTAATCCTCTTTTACAGAAGAAGAACAAGAAGAGATCCAACCTTCTTGACTCTTCAATAGTGGCTTGGAAAAGGCTTTCATAGCTTGATTTCGTAAGATCTTTGTTATATTTTATTGGTTGAATACATTTTGTTTGATGACTGCTTTTGTGTATCTAAGAGAAGTTCTTGTCTCTTGAAGTTGTTATCCTTTAGTTAGAATTAGAGAAATTGTAACCCCATTATTCTTATTGATATTGGAAGTTTTCGGAGTTAATGCCCTGTGGTTTTTCCTCTTGACATTGGAGAGGTTTTTCTTGTTAAAAGTTCAAGTGTATTTTACTCTTGGAGTGTTTAATTATTTGCCTGAGGATAATGCTTATTAGTTTTTCCTTTGCTATTTATATTACTGATCTATACACACTATTAACAAGGGGTTTTAATCCCAACAACACGAAGAATTTTAAGATAAAGTCCTTAAGAGAAAATAATGTGGTATTTCTTGATGATTAATACTCATATTTACTCAATGAAATTAAGATAAAAGCCCTTTGGATATTAACTTCTAATGGGGCTTTTTCTATCAAGCAATTTCGTGTTAAAGAGAGTAAAAATAATGTGGTTTTGCTCTTTTGTCCACCTCTTATTAATAGAATTTGAAAGTTAAGATTCCACCTCGATATAAGTTATTCTTATAGAGCGAGGGTTCGTAAACGGTTTGTGGGTTCTAGATCATTTCTTTTGCAGAAGAGGTATTATTGATGAACCAATCTGTCCTTTGTGCAGGTGAAATGGATGATGAAACCATTAAAATTTCTTTATTATTGTGAGGTGGCTAGAGCCTTTCTTTTTTTAGTCTTTGGAATTCTGTTTGATCATCATTAATTTTGGTTAATTCTGTGATTGATTTCTTATATACACTGTGTTATGACTTATGAGTAAATATGAAAATGAAGAGAATAAATATATTTGTCAAAGGTTGCAATTGCTTTCTATCATATTTGTTATTACAGCAATATAATGAAAGTTGTTTCTAACAATAAGGTTAATTCCATTACATAGATTATCTCCATAGTTTGAATATTTTTATCGAGGAAAGTGCTATAAGACTAGGACCAGACATGATTAGACCATGAAATATTGGAAATGATGAGTTTACAGTTTTGACATATCATTCATCAGTTCCCTCACTGCTCAGTTCAATGGATATCTAAATTGAAATAAGGCGGCACATCTGATGTCTAAGCATGTTCTATCTATTTCCACTGTGCACACATAATATTTTACATGGTTTTAAAATCGGATCGAAAAACCGGGAACCTGTTAGTTGATCGGTTTTATTTTTCCCAAAAATTGGATTTTCTTCTAAAACCATTGATTTTGGTCAGTGAACTGCTGAATTGGACGATTAATCATTCGAATGGTTTTGACCGTTTTTTATTTTTTTAAATTTTTTTATTTTTTGTCAGAATGAGCTGAACATTTGGCTCAAATGGCCGGGCCGTCGACCCGGTAACCAAACCCTTGACTAGTTCAATCTCCGGATCAGTTTTAAAAACCATGGTCTTCTATTCCCCCTTTTCTAATTTTTATTTTACAGACGTATTGTAAAATCAACATAAAAACGAAAACAACTACTATATCAGCAAAACTGTATTGTTTTTTTTCTTTGTTACAACATTAGTTAAGGGCTTAAAACTCGGTTTGGTTTGAGCGACCTCAACCTGATCAAACCCAACCTAACTTGTACCCCTGGAATGGGCTCTATGTACCCAAACCCCTTCAGTAATCTGACCTTACTTTATATAACATTAACATTATTACCACCTGTTGCTTTAAATACATTTTTTTTAATCAATCTGTTGCTTTAAATACTTGTCGGCAGATGAAAATAATTTAAATACTGTTTCTCAATAGTTCAAGTGCAAAGGATTTGAACTATCTGTCATTTCATTGGAGAAATGATGTGGATTGTCAGGACTCTCATTTAATAAAAATCACCTCAAATTGATTATCTTTCTCTCAATCTCGGATGGACCCAGGATTCTTCATTTGGGAAATTAACCGTAGTATACATCTTAAAAATGTTAGGTGAGGGAAGAGACACTATACCACCATCACCTGTCCTGTTTCAATTTACTCTACATTAGCCACTATTGAATTTTTCCTATATGATTTTAGCCATTTATGGGGCGTTTTACAACATAAATGTTTTTGTTTTTACTTATTTTTGGAATTGATATATTAATAGAAAAATCCAAAAAAAAAGAAAAAGAAAATGTTTTTTGAACTTGTTTTTGTTTTTAAAGTAAAAAACAAGTTTGAACGAACACAGTTTGAATTGAATTTGGTTTCACTCACTTTGAGTGATCCATTAGAATGTATTTATAATTTGTTACAGAAGTTAGAAATTTACAAGGAGAGAGACTCTCTCTTGGATAAGATACAACAGAAAATAAAGATAGGATAAACAATAATTTAAAAATTAAAAATGCCATAGGTTTATCCCATGTGTTACGGGATAGGATACCCAACACCTCCCTTCAAGCTGATGGTGGGGGAGACCAGCTGAAGCTTGGATCGAAGAGCAGAAAACCGAGGAGAGCTTAAAGCCTTGGTGAAAATATCTGCTACTTGATCAGCAGTGGAAATGTAAAGAACATGAAGGTTCCTAGAGGCAATAAGGTCACACACAAAGTGGAAGTCAATCTCGATGTGCTTGGTCTGCGCATGAAATATTGGGTTAGCAGCTAGTAGGTGGCACCAATGTTGTCACACCACAACGTGGGTGGTGCAGTCTAAGAAATACCAAGTTCAGTGAGAAAAGAGCGTAGCCAAATAACCTTAGAGGAAGCAATGGCTAGGCTACGGTATTTTGCTTCTGTGCTGGAGTGAGAAACCGTAGAATGTTTCTTGGAAGACCAAGAGACAAAATCGTCTCCAAGATAAATGAAAAACCCACCATGAGACCGTCAGTCGTCCGGGCAGCCGGCCCAATCCGAGTCAGAGAAGACATGTAAATTAGTGGACTGTGAAGAGGTGATGTTGAGTCCATAATCAATTGTGGCCTTCAGGTAGCGAAAAATGCGCTTCACAAAGGCCCATTGAGTCGTGGTCGGTGCATGCATGAATTGGCAAGCTTTGTTGACTACAAAGGACAGATCAGGACGTGTCATCAGCAAGTATTGGAGAGCACCGATGACCTTCCAGTAAGAGGAAGGATTAGTTAGCAGATCACCATCAGATTTGGAGAGAACAATTGATGTCGACAGTGGAATCTTGATTGGTTTGGCACCATCAAGGGAGAGATCCCATAGCAGATCAGTAATGTATTTGCATTGGGATAAGAATAGGCCAGAGTCGGTGTGAATGGCTTCAATGCCGAGGAAGTAGTGAAGATGTCCAAGTTCTATCATAGCAAAGTGAGATCGCATGCGCTGCAAGAGAGTGGAAATATGAGAATTGTAGGATCTAGTGACCAGAATATCATCAATGTAAACGAGGACATATGTCACAATGGCATCCTTAGCATAGATAAAGAGAGATGAAAGTGATGCAGTTTAGAGTACCAGGCCTGAGGGGCCTGTTTAAGCCCATAAAGTGATTTCTGGAGGCAACAGACATGAGATGGGTGCTGAGTGTCAACGAACCCCAAGGGCTGAACCATGTAAACCTCTTCAGAAAGATCACCATGAAGAAATGCGTTTTGGACATCCAGATGATGAATCGGCCAGGAATGAGAGATAGTAATGCTAAGAACAACCCAAATGGTCGTGGGTTTGATAACCGGATTGAAGGTTTCAGTATAGTCAAACCCTTCACGCTGATTGTAGCCTTTGGCCACAAGGTGTGCCTTAAATCTGTCAATGGATCCATTGGGCTTCCTTTTGATGCGAAAAACCCACTTGCACCCAATAATGTTGGAGTGTGGTTTAGGAGTCACAAGATCCCAGGTGGCATTGTGAAGTAGAGCATCAAATTCATCATGCATAGCAGCACACCACTGTCGGTGACGATAGCTTCAGTGAAACAAGATGGTTCAACCGCTTGAAGAGGATAGCGAGATGCGAGAAGAGAGTACTTCTTATTAGGTCGAAAGATGCTTTGCTTGTCGTAGGTGACCATGGGATGAACATTGCTGATGGGAACGGTGGTGGTGGATGGGCTTTGCTCAACATCAGCAAGAGATTGTGTAGGTGGCAACATAGCTGAGGTGGAGGGACTGTCAACTGAAGTAGTAGGTTCCGGTGAGACGACAACAGGTGCGAGAAGGAGGGAATCAGCACTAGAATGAAGAGGTGGAGTTGATTGATGGCTTTGAGGGAGTGATGGACACCAAAATGGGAGGAAGAGAAGTGCTGCATTGTGTTGGAGAAGGCTACACATGCGGAGAAGAAGCACCCACCTCAGGAAAGGGAAAAGATTGTTCATTAAATATAACATGAACAATAATGTAGCAACGACCAGTGGTTGTGTCTAGACACTTATAGCCTTTGTGCATGGAGCTGTAGCCAAGAAATATGTAGGCCTTGGTGTGATACTCCATCTTGTTGGAATTGTAACGACAAAGATGAGGGAAGCATAAGCAGCCAAAAGTTTTGAGAAATAGCTAATCCACCAGTTTGCCAAACAAAGTTGTAAATGGAGATTTTCCTGCAATAACCCGGGAGGGTAGCCAATTTAACAGAAAACAGGTCATTTCAAAGGCATCAAACCAGTAGCCACGTGGCATAGATGCATGGTGCATGAGAGTTAAGCCCATTTCATCAAGTTGTCAATGCTTACGCTCAATTTTGCCATTTTGGGCAGCAACATGTGGACAAGAGAAACGATGTGAAACACCTTCTTGAGTGAGATATGATTTGAAAGCAATGAATTCCTTGCCATTATCAGTTTGAAAACATTTAATTGGAAACTCAAGAAGTTTTTCAACATTCTTCTTAAAGGAGATAAAAGTTGTCAAAGCATCAAATTTAGCAAATAGTGGAAAAATCCAAATATATCTACTGAAACAATTCATAAAAGAAATGTAGTATTTGTCCTTGATAGATGGAACAAAACAAGGCCCCCCAGAGATCTGAAACTACAAGCTCCAATGGTTGTGAGAATGTGGTAGATGATGGCGGCAAGAACAGTTCATGGCTCTTCTCGTGTGGACAGGATGAGCAGAATGACAGTTGCTTGGTGGAGGCTAGAAGATCAGAGTCACAGACTATCTTGCGAACAGTTGTTGGCGATGGGTGACTAAGTCAATTGTGCCAAACATTCAGGGAGGTCCGAACTCCTATGTATAAAGATGCTTTGGTTGTGGAAACCTTATTAGTGATTGGAGCAGCCTTATTTATTGGTAAGTGCAGGTTGTAGAGGCCATCTCTAAGTGTTTCGTGTAGGAGGGGAGCACCCATGCGTCGATCCTTAATAGTGCAAGAGGACGGGTGGAATTCAAAATAGACATCATTATCTCTGGTAAATTGAACAACAGAGCGCAGATTCTTGCTAATTGAAGGAACATGAAGAATATTGTTCATAGATAAATCCCGAGATTTGCAAGAAACAATAGAAGAGCCAATGTGTGAGATGTCCAAACCTTCACCATTACCGATTGTGACCTGATCAGGTCCATCATATTGGGAGTGAACTTGCAGCTTCTCTAGTTTAGAAGTGGTGTGATTGGTTGCTCCGGAGTCTGGGTACCAATAGTCTTCAAATTGGGTGCCATTAGGAACTGAAGTTGTATGAGCCGCGGGAGTAGTGTTGGGCTCCTTGGAGCAAGGCTTGGATTCCTTGTTGTATCGGTTTCGGCACCAAAAACTTGAATGATTTTGGCCTCCATAGATTTGGCAAGGATTGTTGGCATATTTTGACTAGTTTGTTGAATCTTTGTTTTTGCCATCCTTGTCAATGTACTTGAGGTTTTTGACAAAACCCTTGGTTGACTAGTTGGCCGAAGGTGGGATTGAAGCTGCAACAAGTCTGGACTCTATCTGAAGTTCCTGGCTGATCGAAAGAGCCTTTAAATCATCAAATCAAATTTCATCACGACGGGTTTGTATGGAGGTAACCAATGCATCATAATTGGCCCCTAAACCGTTGAGGGTATAGTGGACCATATCCAAAGTGGACAGCGGTGATCCGACTACCAAGAGGTTGTTCGAAATAGTCTTGATTTTCTGGAGATAGATCTCCATGGAATCTCCTTCTTTCTTCAAGGTAAGAAGTTGGTTATTGAGTTGAATGATGCAATTTCGAGATCTAGAGGCATAGAGTTTTTCCAGCGTGCGCCACACCTCACAAGACAATCTGCATCCCACCAACTGAGCAATAACAGGTTCAATAAGGGTGGAAAGAAACCACCCCATGAGCAGTTTATCTTGCTTCACCCAATTAGTGTAGGCGTAAACTTCAACCAAATTATTTTTGAATGGTTGAGGAGGGCATTCGAAGGTTCTATTGATGTATCCGGTGAGTCTGGATCCAAAGATAACTGGTTCAATGTGAAATCTCCAAGAGGACATAATTTTTCCCATCCATCTTGATGGAAATTAAGGTGGAGAGATTTCCACTGGGAATGATAGGAGAGGATTGAGGGTTCGAGTTTGCTGGAAAAGGAGAGTTGTTCAACTGGGTGGAGCTCGACATGGTGTGTTGGGTTGCTGGCTCTGATACCATGAACGAACACAGGTTGGATTGAATTGGTTTCACTCACTTTGAGTGATCCATTAGAATGTATTTATAATTTGTTACAGAAGTTAAGAAGTTTACAAGGAAAGAGATTCTCTCTTGGATAAGATACAACGGAAAATAATGATAGGATAAACAATAATTTAAAATTTAAAAACACCATAGGTTTATCCCATGTGTTATGGGATAGGATGCTCAACAAAGTTGATTTGGTTTTGAAAAGCAATACATGTTTTGAAGCAAATAAAATATTGGTTTTCAAAACAAAAACAAATTTTCTAGTATAGAAATTATATGATTTATGGAACATGATGTTGAATAATCAAATCAAAAACAAGTTTTTGAAACTGGATTTAAGCACATTTTTTTGCTTTCAATTTTGAAAACAAAACACACACCCACACAACCAAAAACATCTCTTTTGTGTTTTTGTTTTAAGAAACAATCTGTTTTCAAAGAAATGTTTTGATTTCTTTTTAGAACAGGCAACAAGAAAAATAATTCATGCCCCCTAAATGTTTTAACATTATAATTAAAAATATGTCTACAAAGTATTCCCTAAAAAGAACAAAGGGTGAAAACAACTTTTTCTTAAAATGGAAACATAGAAAACATGTTCTTGGTCGTAAATGTGTTTTTTGTTTCTAAAACAGAAATAGAAAACATGTTTAGGAATTTATGATTTGAAAAACATGTTTTTATTTTATATTATACAGTATATCTCATGATCTTTCAAAAATCATACAATATATGTTTGCCCACGCTAAAATTTAATGTAAATGTATATATTTATGCATATATGCATGTATGTATGCAAATATTTGTCTATATATGAATGTATGCATGTATATAGTCAAGCCGAGTTTATATTACAATACGGTTGGGTTAGGTTTGGGCTACTTAATGGCTAAGTCAGGATCCAATTTGAAAAATAAGAAAGTCCAGAATTTTACCCCAAAATTGTGGGCTGGATCTAGGGCTACATATGTATGTACGCATGTAGCTATTCGATCTTGGCTCGCGAACCTCATGAGCTAAGCTTTATTAGGCTCAAGCTCGGTTGAAACCAAGTTAAGCTGAGCTTTTCATGAACTAAGCTCGAATAACTTGTAAAAAACTTGGCTCATGGCCACCCCTAACTGAATCAGTTGAGGCTTAGGTTGTGACCCGCCCAACTTAGACCCCTATCTAGCATCTTCCTGGACAAAAGGTCCTTATTTTTTAACAAATTTTTATCCTTCATTTTGCTTTTAAAAATTACTATTATTTAAATATTAAATGTATGTTCTTTGGAGAAATTTTTTCATAGGGACAAAGTTACACACATTGGGTCCAGCCCGATAGAAACCTTCAAACCAAATTCTCCATCATCTTATTCGACAGGGGCCATAGGAAATTAACAGGAAAAAAAAAATGAGGTGAGGTCGGCATATGACTTTTCAGTCTTTATCAGAGAACATGAGACAACTGGTTTTTCAAGTTCTTGAAAGCAATATTTTTTAGCATTTTCTGAGATGTGTTCACGGGAAAGGTGATCAAAAGAGATGAAAACAAAGGAATGCAGTAAAAATTGGCCACTGCATAGCTACCTAGGGAAGTCCAACATACATAGCTCACATTCATTATTCTGAAAGCATCAAACACTCCACCATTAAGGCTGTGTTTGGTTTGATAGAAGATATTAATAAGATAAAATATAAAATCTTCCCATAAAGTTTCTGACATTCATAGTAGGTTTCATTTTAATAAAAGCCTCCCCTATAATTTCAAAAAAAAGAAAAACTACAGTTACCTCCTTTTCATCTGTCCCAGTAATGGAAATTAATTTCAAAGTTATGAAATTGTTAGTGCAACTTATTAGGGAATGTTTCAGTATAACTCAGAATATCAAATTTGTCCTTCTAAGCTTCACTAAACCTAACGTTTTTGTAAAGTAAAGTACTATTTTCAATTTAACTTTGGGAATTTTTTTTATTAAAAGTTCAAATTCAGGATAATAAGAAAAGGGACATAACGTTTTTTTTTTTCAAAACTAAAAGGGGAGGTTTTTGTGAAAGGAAAGCCTCAGGAGGTTTATGTCTCTCTTAATTTATAGGGCAAAATATAAAAACCTCCCCAAAAATTTCTAGCAAAGTGCTTAGTTGGAAGGAGTACAAATACAAATATATAGAGCGCAAAACCTTGTATTTTGTGTTATTTTGTATATATTTGTACTGTACATATTTGTATTTGTACTCCTTCCAAACTGAGTCTTAAGGAATGTTGTGTAATCTTTAATAACTTCCCTCAAACTTTCTATTTCTCTTATTTTCTATCAAAACCAAATATAGCTTAAAGGCTAATTACGATCTGTTCAAATAGTATACTATTTGAACAAATTGCAATAAAAGTGGTTTTCTTTTAAAGATAAAGTTGAAGGGAATCCTTGTTACAAATAGTTCTAGAAAATTAACAATAATTTTAAGATATTTATACCCATGGAGATACACCTAGGAAACATATGAACACCATCTAGTGGTTGTTGGGATAAGTGGAGACATAAATAACTAGGGAAATTCATAGATAGGAAGCATATATTTTGATGGTTTAATTACATATAGTGTGAAACTTTGGGGATAATTGGAAAACACTTTAAAATATTGGAAAAATTAAGCCCTTTATCAATAAAAACAAATAGCATTGGCCAGCAAGGAGATCATTAAAAATATGAGAAAAAGCAAGAGTATGAAGGCATGAAGGCATCAGGATCAGGCTAGATATATCTAAAATATATAACTATATGCGATGTAGTTTTCTAAGATAAGTAATGACAAGAATGGTATTAATTTCCTAGGGTTAGTGTGTTGTATACTGTTAGAGAATAAAACTTATTCAAGGACCCCACTTAACAGCTTAAGCTTTTAGGGTTGAATAGTTCTTTGAGATGGTATCAGAGCCACTTTGATCAAGTGGTCTAGTGTTCGATTCTGGTCACTCCCATTATAATTAATTAAGTTTCAGCACAAAGTATGGTTGGATTTACCTTACCCTTGCAATCACTGAAATGCAAGCTCTTACTACTATTCTAAATGTTAGAAAACATTAGAAATGCTGAAGAGTCATTAGAAATATCATTTTGCCGGCAATTGTCTTCTACTTTGTATATGAGATAAATCAATTAGGTAGATTCCCGGAAAGTTTGGAATATTTTGAGATTGTGAGTCAAAGTAAATTATCAAAAGTGGGGATTTTGTCTCTGATAGGAAAATTCATAGAAACATCAGAGAATGGCATGTTGCATGATGATGAATACTTGCTGGGTAAAAAATTCTTGGTGGGTAGAAATAATAGGAAAACATAACAGGAGATCTTAGAAAGTTAGAAGGAACAAAGATTACTCTGGCCAAAGTAGAAACACAAAGTCATGTTTTTAGGTATGGGAATGGTAGGTGGAGAATTATAGGGTGAAGGGTGCATGCGAAGCCAACTAATGATACTTTGGAGAGCCTGCAGTTCCATGGATTTGATCCTGCGACTCCACCATGAGAGTGGTGCTGAACAAAACATCTCAACTACTGGGTCAATATCAGGCTACACCATTCACAAAAAAATGTCAAAAACATAAGTCAAATAATAGACTATGTTTGGTTTGAAGGAAAAGGTAGGGAAATGAAGGAAAAGATAGGGAAATCAATACAATATTTATAAAGGTCTCCCTACCTTTTCCTTCCTTTCCCTACATTTTGCTTCAAATCAAAATGAAGGAAGATATGTTAATTCGTTTTAGCTTTTCAAGATCCATGGTCCCATCAATTGCAGGGAGCAAATCTTTCTGCAGAAGTGGAGCAATGCAGGCCATTGTAAATGATTCCGGATTGGCTGAGCCGGGGCCGGGCCGGGCCAAAGTGGAGCATTGCAGGTCTCACATTATTTTATTATTATACAATATACATTAGAGAATGACCCCGTATTAAGTATGGTTTAGTCTTTTGATATTTTTTATTTATATATTTTGATAAATTTTGTTCGACATACCTGTATGTACAATAGGGCTATTATACCTAAATATAATTTTGTTTGATATTAATTATTTATGTGAAATATTTAATTTAAGTTTGTTATTTAAGGTTTAATTTGTAATTGAAAACCTATTTCATACCAAAAAAATGGAACCTACACCCTTAAGAATCTTTTATTCGAATTAAAAAAATTAAATTAGAAAGATTATGAGCCTACATGTTTTGAGGTGAATACTACTTTATAAGTAATGGTGTATAGGGCAATTAATTTGATCTATTTTGTTTGACACTCGTTATTTTGTATGGTTCAACTTTTTATTGATTTAAAAGATTAAATCAGGTTTTATTTTTCATTAATAGTCCATTTTGTCTAAAAGAAAAAAATTAATAGTTTAGTATTTGAAATGTATAGTTTATATGAATCTGAAGTAACAAGGAGTAATAAAAATTCTACAACTTGTAAGCTGCATATTCCACTTCTGAATTCGAGTCAAATAGTGGAAGAGAAAAACATTTTTATTTAATACTTAAGAGGCAGAAATCCATTGCCTCAACAAGTTCATTTACTAAACTTAATTTTTATTTACAAGCAATTTTTCTACTTTAGGTGATTCTTCCTTCACCCCGGAGGGAATAAAATAATTTTGATATTTTAGCATAGTGGAGTGAACATGCAAAAATTTATCCAATTCTAACCACCATAGCACATGATCTACTAACCCCTCCGGTGTCAACATTTCCATCAGAGTCTTGTTTTAATATAGGTACTAGGGTGTTAGACGACAAAAGAAGTTGTATGAATGATGAAAGTCTAGAGATGTACATCTACTTTAAAGATTGGTTGGATGTTGAAGATAGACTACAAGACAAAGAAGGGCGTGATACTTTACTTGATGTTTCACCTGAAGCAGATGATCAAAGTCAAGAACAATAGGAGAAAATGATGAAGTCAATATTTTTTGCATAGCTGTATAGCATTTTTTCAAATTATTGTAAAATTTGTTTTAATTTTATTTAATTTATTTGATATTTTTAATAATATAATTTTTATTTTCAATTTGTAACTATATTGTATATTTTATATTTTATTAATTTATTTCATTTTCCAATTTTCATATTTCTTTTAATTTGTTATTCACTTTGAATCTTTGTCTCTTTGACTTCTTATTTGATTAAGTATTTTATTTCATTTCTTTGTTATATTTCTTATTTTTCAAATAGTTTCCAAAGAAAAATTAAACATTTTAGTTTTACTTAGAAAAAAATAAAAAATGTCAAAAAAACAAAAAAAAATGCAGTATAGTCCAGTTTGGCCCACGCCCAAAACCCGACTTGTGGCCCAGGCCCATGGCATGGCCTGTAGCCCGCCCAGTCAGGCCCGCGGCACAGCACAGGCCCACATGGGCTTGGATCATGGGGGCTGACCCCCAAATTATCCCTATGGAGGGTGGCATGACTCGCGGGCCGATACGGCACAGCCTAAACTTTGCACGGGCCACAGGTGGGTCGTGCCGTGCCGGCCCGCATAATATGGGCGCAGGTTTCTTTTCTTCGAGATCTTGTCTGCACTATGTTGGTGAAGGTTTTTCTTCGCAGTCTTGCTCGTGTTGTGTAGGTGTAGGTTTTTGTTTTCGCAAACTTGTCCGTGAACAGGCATATGGTCTCTCGTCGGTGCAGGTTTTTCTTTGCTTATCCACGAATAGGCCTACGA
Source organism: Nelumbo nucifera (assembly GCF_055504915.1). NCBI lineage: Eukaryota > Viridiplantae > Streptophyta > Magnoliopsida > Proteales > Nelumbonaceae > Nelumbo > Nelumbo nucifera. The sequence goes on from NC_142649.1 coordinate 33,153,588, forward strand.
TGTGTGTGTTACTACGGTCTTGGACCGAAAACATATGTCAACTAGGAAACTTATTAATTTAATGAGTGGCATGCAGGTAAACCAAGTGAAAGATAGTAGGTTTCTTATCGTGGTTGCCGGACTGAGTTGGAGATCTTGAAGGCCGAGTCCGATGGGACGAGGACTGGACTGAGTTGGAGATTGCAAAGGCAAAGTTGGAGATCACCACAACATGTCGAATTATAGTTTTTCTTTGTTTCAATCTACCATCCATTCTTGCATTTAACCATGTGGCCTTTGATCAAGCCTTGAATTTTCCAAACAAACTTCTAGAGAGGTTAGGTGAAACTATTGTAAGGCTGGTGGATATGGTGATCTATACTCCAGAGTCTGTGAAATTGTCAGGAAGGGGAAAAAGAGGAAGTGATATGCCCGCCGGCAGTTATGGTCTAAGTCGGTGGTCGCAAAACTGCCGGATTAGACCTAAAGACCGCTGACTTAGACCTAAGCCAGAAGTCAAATGCCCGCTGCCTAAGCAGGTGTCGCCTTAGATCAAGACCGCCAGTTTAGGTGCGAAAGACAGCCAGCCACCTTTGCTTTTTGGCCCGAATTGGTTCAAAATTTTCTAAAGCAACGGTTTTTCCAGACCGCCGACTTAGCCTGATTAGCTGGTGGTCTAGACCGTGTAGATTGCCGCATTTGGTTTTGAAAAATTATATGCCTACTTAATTTTAGCATTTTTGGTACCTAATTCAACATTTTAATATACCTACGAAATCTTATGACAATTGATACATGTTTACTTTGGTAAATAAAAATGTAACTTAAAACATGCATCTAGTAATTTAATGATTAATTATATTAAAAAATCCAAAAATAAATTGTTCAAATACAATATCAATTGACATATTAACAATACAAGATGCTTAAAAACTTTCAAATTTTCCAACAATATAGTACAAGCCATTGTTAATGGTAGCTGTCTTCCTTTAGGATATTCATATTTGGCTATCTTGAATTCCTTTATCACTCCCTGCAAGTCAAGCATTAAAGTGTTAGCAACAATTTTAATTCAAGAGATTGTGTTAAAATCATAATTTCTTTCATTATACATCAAACAAATACCTTGATGGCCTCTTGGATGAAAAGAACAGCTACATATTAACAGCAAGGCAAGCTAGTCTCTGCGAGTCAAGCATTAGAGCGTTAGCCATGTCATTTGATAAATCATCTTATCAACATCTTCTCATCACTCGAAACCATGTCCTATTCAGCCCAAGGTTCTAAATATCAAATATGGGTCGATATGCCAGTAGGGTATATCGGCCTGTGTTGGTGCTTTTTTTTTATGTTTTACTTTTTTTTTTTAAATTGGTTCAGAGGGGCCAGTTTAAGGCTCGATTACCCTCTGAGCCAGTGGCTGACCCAATACAACCCCTGTAGGGGTGTATCGGAAAGCCACCAACATGATACATATCGACCGATACGAGCCAATAAATATTGATACTTTAAACCTTGGTTCAGCCATCCTAATGTCGCTTACAGCTTTAACTCAGGACTTACACTATAAGTACATATCAATTTTCTTGTTGAAATCATATGGACCACATCATCTTAAATCACTCTGGCACCTTGTGAAACATTGAATAGAGGGGAACTAGTTGAACTTAAGCACCTTTTTCCCATCAATCTCAAATATTATATCATAACTGTTGTTTCCCATCTACATGTAATGTGTGTAAGGTGAGTTTATTGTAAAAATGATTTAAAACTACCCTCAACAGATCTAGAATTTAACCTTTCTTTAGAAAACAAGTCTGCATGCATAACACCTAAGGATTTGTTAGTCCTGGGAGTATCACAATATTTTACTGTAGCTATCTAACATTAATTTATGATAAATTATGTTCTTCTATCTATGGCTCTACTATGGACAACTACTAACTGAAAACTATTGTTTCAGGTAATACCGTCTTCTACTCCAAAATCAACCCAAAACCTAGATGTAAACAAATTTGTACCAGGAAAAATTATTTTCGCGACTGCTTGAGTTACTCATACATGCCAGCAAATAGGTTTGACACACAATTCTTTCTGGAAGGAAGAAGGGTGCATGTTCTCTGGGTTCCAAGGCATAAAGAGGTGAGATTAAGAAAATGGGAATATAAGAATCAGAAAGTATGTTGATAGCAAATGGGAAAGTTTTCCATCAACACAAGCATTCAATCCATATAGTTCAAAACCTCCAACTAATCACATACTTGACCACATTTCTCATCATCAACAAAAACATTCAATCAAAATGAATAAATAAATAAATAGGAGACAAGATCAATGTGTCCATAGCCGACATTAACTGTGCATTGGAAATTGATAGCTCCATGTATAACCAGACTTGGACCTTATCAAATGTATCATTTCCAGCTCTTTTTCTTTTTCCCTTTGACACCCTTAGTTTCAAAGGAAGAAGACTAAGCATGCATATAAGTTTATTGAATCAGTTTTCTCTTCTACTGGTTTGTTATCTTTTTCCTTTCCCCCCTTATATTTGATAAGAAATAAAGTCAATTCATTACCTACTTGATCCACATTTAGCATTACCAAATAAGCAACCAAGCAAATGCTGGAACTTTTAAGATAGACTACAACCATTTGAATGTCCTCAAGTGACTCAAACAAAAATAAGCCGATTAGCATGAGAGGAATTTATTGGAACTCATGTGCCCTTCAAACCAGCCTTTGACATTGAACTCATGGTCCCATTTTCTTTTTAACCCCAAAATTTACTCTCAGTGGAGGGGTGGTTACCGCAAATTTATTTATATGTAAAAAAACCTCAAAAGGGGGGGGGGGGATGTGAGGCTTTACCCTTTAAAACTATACAAAGGAAACCCGGCTCATATAAACATCAGGTGTCTGAAAAACCTAATATCGATGAATTCGCAAAAAAATGAAGACCTAGACCATCGGTAGTCACCAAGTTCTAGACGTGGGAAGGAAAAAGATTTATGCAGTCATAAACAATTTTCTGAGAAGTTAAGCAACCAAGCTTTGCAAGAGCACCCGCTGGTTGATTAGCCTCTCTATAAATATGTACACAACAAATTTGCAAGAGCATCTCATCATTAGGCTTTTTGTGGATAAATTTTGGTTGGGAAGGGTTCCATTTCTCTGGTAATGTTAGTTCTATGGATATGAAAAACTGAATATGTAATACTAGAATGGCTGGGAGCAGGATTACAGATCATGTAATTTCCCCCCTAATGTTTTCCTATTATTTCTACAAGTATTAGATTTTAGAAACAGTAGGATCAGTTCAGCTACAAAATTTTTGGATGCACGCCAGAAATTTACTTTCATACATAATATGTTGGTATATTCCCCCTTGTGCAATGCATTCTTTATACAAGTTGATTTTTTTATGGATGTTGTAGGTGGGGTTCCCTATCAAAAATGGAAGAGAAATCCAAATGATGAGTGTACATTAACATGTGATTCCAATGGTTTTTATGGATGTTGTAGGTGGGGTTCCTCTAATGATTTTTTTCATCATTCACTACTGTTTGTCCATTGTCAAAGTTCCAATTATCAAAAATCTCTCACTAAATTATGCTTTCGATTTCAAGTTGTATTAATCAGGTAACCAGGTCCACCAATCTCAGGATTCTTCCATCCATAAAATGATAGTTTATGTGCAAATGCATTGTTGTTTTCCTGATAATAGTATAATTAATACAATCTTCTTCATGTACAAAATTCTTTGGCTGAAGCTATTTGTAGCAGTTCCATTAGAGGATAATAATTTATTAATCATTTGTGCATTTCTTTTGGTTGGATGAGTGGATTCTAGGTTTGGAAAACTCTAGTTTGCTATGTTTGAAAATTAATATTATTAGTAAATAACATTGTTACTATTTCAATCTATAAGAATGCTATTTGGTATGTACAATTAACAAATAATCCATTGACCCTTGGTGTGTTGAACTCCACTTGGCAGAGATTTTCCCTCAGCCTTTTCAATTCAGAGAATAAAAAAGCCTTAGTTGCATACTGTTATGATCACCCCCCCCCCCCCTGGTAAATGCAATTTGATTGGGTTTCAGGTTTGCTTCCATTTGATGGACTAGGTTATTGATGTTAATCAAGTGGACCAATGATACAAGCATGCAGTCCATGGGAAACTAAAGGGTAGAGAGAGACTGACAAAGACTAGTTAACAATTTATCCATATAGTCGGATTTCATACTTCTGAGGCTTTCTCTTTGTAGGCAAAATATCATGTTATGATAATATTGAAAAAGCAAGACCTATTGCAACTGATCTGTAAGGATAGTATTTGCTTTCAAATTTATGTTTTAATTAATATCTTCCTTTAAGTTTGACAAAGTGGTTGAAAATCATAAGTTATAGCCACTAGCTGGTATTTAAGTTTCAAAAATAAAATTTATATTCCTTGCTGCTTGCTCGAAGTTGCTAGACATTTCCATTGACAAATCGCATTGCTCTTCTGTTATTCCGAGTGCTTTGCATATACCTCAATCTTACAGTTTGACAATGTCTCCCTCCCTCTTTCAAATGCAACTAGCTTTGAGGTCTTCACTTGCTGATTTGTAAAGATGAACAGCTAAACTCAGAATAAATCTTTCTACTTCCACCAACTCTTTAATCTACTCAAAGAAGGAAATTCCTTATGCAATATGTTCATGGTCCACATAACCCCTCAGCATGGTTCTATGATATGCTAGGTCAAGATTTAAACCACATTCAATCATTTTCCCATAAACCCTTTTAGCCTAAAAAAAAGAAAAAGAAAAAGCAGTTCCAATTAACATTCCTGTCTTTGGTTAATTTCTTAACCAAACACCATCTTTATATCTGAGTCTTACATTTGTTTTCTAATCATTAACCAAGAGTCCAAATATGCATCAAAGCTAGGATTTTAGAAATTCTCCCTTAGTGGGATTTTCCTAAACAATAACCATCCACCCCATAACCGTCTAAAGAAAGGAGAAAAGCATGTTTCAAAAACTCCAGCTTAAAGAAAATGGCGAAAGCCACTCAAAAAATAAGTAAACCAGACTTAGCAAACATACATTGTCTTTTTCTTTCTCTTTAGCCTAACAACATGACTTATTATTTCTTTTGGAGAATGTGAGGCAGTGAGCAGGTAGGAAAGAAGGTAAATGCCAACATGCAGCCCTACAAACTACTAGCTTTCATTTCAAATCAAATCAGAAGTGGGTGCCTACTAAGAAAGAGCACTTGGCAAAAGCAGAGACCCTCTCCCAAGAAAGAGAAATTTATCACCCACCACACAAATTTAAAGGTAGTATTAATTGAAAGACGGGTTTCCAAAAGAAAAGGCTAACCCAAAAAGCCAAAGCCTGACCTTTATCTCTTAATCTCCACCTCATAATAAATTGTCCAGGGTCAGCCACACTTCTAAACTAGGATAAATCAAGATTATGACTACTACTCGAATTGCAAATATGAAACTATTTAACCAATAATTCTTTTAACTTCAAATATTATTGAACTAAGACTAGATGTTCTAAAAATCTTGACTTTTGTAAATCATATAGAGTACTATTGAGACTAATTGAATCATGATATTTTAGATGTGAAAAGAATTAGGGTTTTAGAGAGGGAAAGTGAAGAAAAGTCATAGAAAAGTTGGAATTTCTGGAATTTTTATCATGTGTAATTTCTTTTGTTGGGTTTAGTAGAGCCCTTTTTTCCATTTCAGTAAATGAAACCAATTTTCTATATGTAGGTGGGTATGGCTGCTACTCTTGCAGGAGTGTGTCAGGTACCTCTTACTGTAGTCTTGCTTCTGTTTGAATTGACACAGGACTATCGTATAGTCTATCCTTCCTAGGAACTATTGGGTTGTCTACATGGATTACATCTAGACAGACAAGGAAAAGGAATATTGGAGATAAAATATTCTCTGTTTAAGAAATTTATAGTGTGAGATCACCCTCCTTGCAACAAGAGCAACTCATGCAACTGAGCTAAGTGAACTTGAGAGTTCACTCTGTAGATGATTCCTTTACTAAATACAAAGACTTGGAGGAAAGGATCTCCATGTCACAAGTCATGCAAACAAGATTTGTGATTGTCCTGATGAGCACCTTGTTAATAGAGGTAGTGACTCTCATGCTTGCAGAAGGTTCAACAAATTAGTTAAAGATGGATGTGCACAATCTGAGGTAAACACCCTTGCATCTAACATCTACAGACTGAAAATAAGCTACAAAGTTGAAGAAAATCCAGATTGTGTGTTAAGGTTATAGGGTTTCAAGGTTGAACTCATGATAAGTTAGTTCCCTTACGCCTGATCCATAGCAAAGGTAAGGACTCTATTTTGCAAGGCTTGAACTAATCCAATTGCAAGGCTTTTCACAATTACATTTAACAAAGCCTGTGCATCATACAGTCCCGACTAGTTTATAATAAATGAGTCAAACAAGATAAAAGAATTCATGATACCAGATGGGCCATGGGATACCATGCACATAGTGCCACGTACCCTAGAACAGAATATATATTCCCACTTCCCAGTGAAATCTGTTTAATTATAGGGTTTTTTTCCACTAGTTGAGTCCAAGCTTAGTATTCAATATATTACAAGTAGTTTCCAAATTTGCTTATGGAAACTCTATTGGAATGGAATCCTAACAAACTCAAAAATTAAAAATATTGCACTCCTACAGACAGCCTATATGAGAAGGCTTTAGCGCCTATATGAGAAGGCTGAAATGCAGTCGCTTCTGGCCTCAATGTGTTGGACCCATACAGACAGCCTATAGGCTATATTTGGTAAAAAATCTAGAAAGCTACAGGGTGCATTTGGCAAGTCTTTTTATATGGTCGTTCGGGCTTTTCAAAGCTTGGATGACCAAAGTTTTGTCTTTCTCCATGTGGAAATGAAAGACGGGAAACCAATTGTCCTTTTGTATAGAATCCCAAAATGGCCAAAAATTCTGGAAGCTTCAAATGAATTTTCCTCTCTTTTTGCACTTAAAATCATTCAATTAACTTCTCTATAGGCCATGGTAGACTAGGATACTTATCAAATACTCTAGATCCTTAAAGACAATACCCCAAAAGCTCATTTTTTGGCCATTTAAGCTGTTTGAAGATCTTTCTGAAAAGACTTGTCAAAGGACACCTAAATCACCTATCAATCAGTCAATTGAAAGTGTGTTCGCTTCAACCACTTTGAATAGATTATCTAGAGCACCTTGCCATGATTCTCTAACTTATTAGGAAGCTAAGTCACTTGTCAATAGACAAAGCTTATGTTATTTATGCAGCTGAACTAATACAGCTTTTTCAAAGCTTATCTTCATATCAGTTCAGCCCTCCCAAATGGGCCCTTCATTTAGTGCCCATTTGGGAGGGATGAAGCAAAGCGGCTTCTAACTTTTTGAGACGGGTTCTATATAGACAATCTATAAGCTATGTTTGGTGAAAAATCCATAGAGCTCAAATCAGCCAGTGACTCATTTCAAGGGCTATCTATTTCAGCCTTTTTTAGGCAATCTAATTCAGCCTTTTCAAATAGCTTACTTGGAGAACATTAGGCCCTGTTTGCTTTTCAGTAAGTTATTTATCCAGGTAAATGCACTTACCTGGGTATCCGAGTAAGTGCATTTACCCATGATCTTTTATTTCCCAAATAAATAAGACAGTGATCATTTTAGCCATCCATTATTAAAAGGGGCATTTTTGTCCCATCCAAATTTTGGCAACCTTCTCCTAGATAGGAAATTTATTTATCCACCTGTGAATAAATTTTCATAAATCTGAAAAAACAACATAAATGCCATTGACCAACTTTCCCCCTCTCAAAATTCAAAAGTGGACCTTCAGCTCAGCCAAAAACTGAGCCAACTTGTCCCAACCAAGTTTTGGACTCCTTCCAAATTGAGCCCAAAAGTGAAATAGTTTAGCTGAACCTTCAGCTCAGCCCTTCCAAACCACCTTGAAGCTTCCTTCTTGAGTGCTAGCAAGTTTATTTCCATGAAACTATCATTTATGACTTTCATTCAAAAGCTTAATTATTTATAATTCTTCCGAGGAGCAACCTCGGAGACAAAGCCAACGCCGGATGTGAATGCTTCCGAGGAGCAACCTCAGCTCCCGACGGTGTGCGTCGGTCAGTTTACCCTACCTCTCTTTGTGGATGGGGTCCTGACTCTGAACGTGCCTCAGATCACGGCACCAGTGAGTGCTCCACTCACCTCCACGGTAGGTACAACCTTCGTCGAACCGTCTATCCCCCCGGTAGCCGGACAGAACCAACTCGAAGATCTGATACACTGCAAGCGAGCTATACAAGATCAAATGCAACAAGTCTAGTAGCTTCAACTATATTAGCAACAAGCACTGCACCATATTTATCAGCAGCAGTACCAGCAGCAATTCCCACTATTGCCTCTGAACCAGTAGCCGGTTCCACCTCGGCATCCGGCCGCACAGCAAGCCAAGCCTCGTCGTCAAAGCGAACGCCCTTCTCGCCGGGGAGAGACCTCCCAGACCCAGAATCCTCTTAGGAGCCTGGTTTCATCCCACAGCAGGAGGGAGAAACCAGTTACTCCCGCCTCGCCGCGCGTGGTCAGGTCGAGAGATTCTCAGCCTACCAGACTTGCATCACCTTGGCTTTCAGAGTTCGAAATCCCGCTTGTAGAAAACCAGTTCGAGGTCCTGGCCGCAGACTCTAGACAAGGTCCCTCAATCCACAGCCATCGCCAGCAGTCTGAGCCACTCCCCGCGAGAACTATGCCTGACAACACAGAGGCCAGCAGCACCAATGCGGAGCCAACAAAGAAACAACGGAGACGCCGTAGAGCTCGCCGAGCTACAGCCCAGAACTTGCCCGAACTCCTCAAAGGCAAGGAAGAAGCAAACTCGGGAGCAGTGAAAGCCACTCCACTCCTTTCTGTGTCATCTCCCCTGTCTCCCGAACTCCTGGCTGTCCCAATGCCAAAAGATTTCAAGGTACCTTCCCTGGACAAGTATGATGGATCATTCGATCCAAATGATCATGCGAATTCTTTTCAGTCACAGATGCATTTAGTCGGGGCAGGTGAGTCCTGCAAGTGTGTAGTTTTCTCTACTACGTTTAAGGGGTAGCTCGCACATGGTATAGAAACCTCGTGCCTCGGACAATCAAGAGTTGGGTGCAGTTTGTAAAGATCTTCACCTCGCACTTCATCACCAGCAAGAGGTGCCCAAGGTCCCAAGAAAGCCTCCTTGGCATAGTCCAGAGGAAGGGGGAGTCTATCCGCAACTACATCAAGAGGTTCAATGATGCATGCCTACAGGTGCCCAACCTGGACCTCGTAGTGAGACTCACAGCAGTCAAAAGAGGCATCATACACAAAGAGTTCAAGTGGTATGTGGTCGCCAACAACCCTAAAGATGTAATCGAATTCCAAAAGCACGAGAACCCACCGGAGAAGAGGAAAAGAGAAGGTGAGACCTCAACTAACGGGGACAACAAGAGGAAGAAAGACCCAGCTCGGGGAGGAAAGCTAGACCAGTCTTTCCGAGCTCCTCCAGCTGAAAGGACGAACTACACGCCCTTGAACGCGAAGCGAATAGAGATCCTCAAGGCGATCAAGGACATATCTTATGTGAAGTGGTCACCTCGGATGAGAGGAGACCCAAATACTAGAAATAAAAAAGTGTATTGCCATTTCCATAGAGATCACGATCACAATACCGAAAATTGTAAAAACCTCCGCGATGAGATAGAAGAACTCATCCGTCGCGGATATTTTAGAAATTTTGTACAAAGTGATAATAAAACAGGATGGCAGGGGGAGCAAGGTAGAGATGCTCCCGAGTCCAGTTCAAGGGGCAATCCAAATGATCACCGGTGGCTCGATCGTTGCAGGCTGCACCTCACCCGCAGCAAGGACCTCGACTCGTGAGATCAAAAGAGAAGAGCGGAATCCCCCGAAGCAGCCGAGGTCAGAAGAACCAATTTTCTTCACTAAAGATGACGCACGCAGAGTCCAGTACCCCCACGATGATGCGCTCGTTGTGAAGATAAAAATCAATGATTTTGAGGTGAAGTGTGTCCTCGTCGACTCCAGCAGTTCGGCGGATATACTCTTCAAGGCCGTGTTTGACAAACTTTAGCTTCAGGAAAGCGATCTCAAGCCCGCGAACACTCCCTTGGTGGGCTTCAGCGGAGAGGAAGTCAGGCCCTTGGGGAGAATCACCATAACTATGGAGGTCGGCACCTGGCCTAGCATAGTGAGACTCGACCACAGCTTTCTGGTAGTCGCGACTCCCTCCCCGTACAACGCCATAATAGGTCGGCCCATCACCCACGCTCTACGCATGGTGGTTTCCACCTATTATCTGGCCATGAAGTTCCCTACGGACTTCGGAGTTGGAGTAGAGCGAGGCGATCAACTCGAGTCTCACAAATGCTACGTCGCCACCCTCAAAGGGAAAGCCAAGGCGACAAATGACCTCGAGTTGGAGCGACCTGCGGAACATCATGAAGAGCGAGCTACACCCATAGAAGAAACGGTCTCTATGCCTACTTCGATAGAGGACCCAACTCGGAGTCTCCAGATCAGCGCTTCAATTAAGGAGCCTCTACGATCTCAGCTGGTAAGTATTTTACTTCAAAATTTAGATGTTTTTGCATGGTCCACGGCAGAAATGCCCGGCATAGACCCTAGAATCATCACTCACAAACTGAACACTGATCTTATAGTTAGGCCCGTTAGACAAAAGAAACGCAACCTAGCCTCGGAGCGTTGGAGAGCAGTTGACGAGGAGGTTGGGAAGCTCCTTGCAGCCGATTTTATCAGGGAGGTCCATTACCATAGCTGGGTAGCCAACCTTTTTCTGGTAAAAAAGGCCAACGGTAAATGGCGCATGTGCGTCGATTATACCAACCTGAATCGAGCTTGCCCAAAGGACTGCTTCCCACTTCCCAAAATCGACCGTTTGGTGGATGCGACCTCAGGGCATGAGTTGTTGAGCTTCTTGGACGCTTATTCGGGCTACAACCAAATCAGAATGGACCCTGCCGATGAGGAAAAACGGCCTTCATAACTGAGCTAGGCCTGTACTGCTACAAGGTCATGCCCTTTGGGCTGAAAAATGTCGGGGCTACTTTTCAATGACTTGTAAATCGATTGTTCGAGCCGTTGATCAGAAAAAAGTAGAGTGCTATGTAGACGACATGGTCATCAAAACCCAGTTTTCGAATGATCTAATAAAAGATTTACATTCTATTTTTGAAAATTTGCACAAGTTCAACATGAAATTAAACCCGAACAAGTCCGTTTTCGGTGTCACCTCGGGTAAATTTTTAGGCTACATCGTTAACCAACGTGGCATTGAGGCCAATCCTGATAAAATTAAGGCCATCTTAGATATGGGACCACCCCGGAAATTGAAGGAGGTTCAGAGGTTGAACGGTCACCTAGCCGCTCTGAGCCGCTTCATGTCTAAATCGACAGATCGCTGCTTGCCTTTCTTCAAGGCAATTAAAAGAAGCAAGGGCTTCGACAGCTCGCTTTCGATGAACTCAAAAGGTACCTCGTTAGCATCCCGGTTTTAACACGACCGGAGGAGGGAGATATTTTGGAGTTGTACCTCTCTACGAGTGACGAGGTAGTCAGCTCGGTACTGATAAAAGAAGTAGATCGGGTCCAACGACCCATCTACTATGTCAGCAAAGTGTTGTAGGAAGCAAAGACGAGGTATCCAGAGATCGAAAAGTTGGCATACGCGCTAATTGTTGCAGCTCGAAAACTTCGACCGTACTTCCAAGCTCATACGATCATCGTCCTCACCAATAAGCCTCTGAGGCAAGTCTTGCTCAAGCCCAAGGTCTCTGGTAGATTAACGAAGTGGGCCACCGAAATCAGCGAGTACGACATCCAGTACATGCCACAAACTACCATTAAGGCCCAAGCCTTAGATGACTTTGTCACGGAATGCACTTTCAGCACTGAGGTCCTTGAGTTAGTCGAGCCCGAGCACAACGAGGAAGCTCCAACTAGCACGACTTCTCTCCTAGTTAGACCGAACCCGACCTGGGATGAGGAGCCCTAGATCCTCCATGTGGATGGCTCGTCAAATCAGTAGGGTAGCGGGGCTGGAATCGTTTTGTATGGGCCAAGCGGTGTGAAATTGGAATACGCACTACACTTTGATTTCACTGCATCCAACAATGAAGTGGAGTATGAGGCGCTGATAGTCGGGCTGGCCCTAGCAAACGAAGTAAAAACTAAAAACATCGTTATCTGCAGCGACTCCCAGCTCGTGGTCAATCAAGTCACCAGCGAATATGAAGCTCGCGAGCCAACCATGGTCGCCTACTTAGCCAAAGTCAGAGAGGCTCTGCTCAACTTCTAGTCATACTTCATCAAGCAGATCCCGAGATTCGAGAACACTGAGGCCGATGCTCTGGCCCAATTAGCCAGCACAAGCGACAACACCATGAGAATCGTGTACATACTTGCCTCGGCCTAGCATTCTCAGGGGGGCAGATGAGGCCACTCCTATCGTACAAGCAGAGCCGAGCTAGATTGATCCACTCACGAGTTACCTACTACACGGGACCCTCCCTACAGATCGTAAGGCTGCCAGAAGGGTAGAGCGCTAGGCAGTCAAATACGTCATAATAGACGGATGGCTCTACCGAAGATCTTGCACACTCCCTTATCTGCGCTGCTTACGACCTTCTGAAGTCGAGCTTGTGCTCCACGACACTCATGAGGGCTTGTGCGGCGGACACATGGAGGGCAGGGCGCTCGCCCAGAAGGCACTACGACAAGGATATTATTGGCCAATGATGAAGGCGGATGCGATTGAGTTCGTCAAAAGGTGTGACAAGTGTCAGAAGCACGCCAACATCCACCACTAGCCCGCTGCCAACCTAAAGTACCTCACCAGCCCATGGCCCTTCACACAATGGGGAATCGATATACTCGGACCATTTCCACCAACGACAGGACATAGGAGGTTCTTAGTGGTAGCAGTTGATTATTTCACTAAGTGGGTGGAGGTCGAACCTATCGCAATGATCACAGTGTGAAGTGTGCAAAACTTCTTCTGAAAGAATATAGTTTGCCGTTTTGGACTACCCCGAGTGCTCATCTCTGACAACGGAAAACTATTCGAGGACATCAAATTCCAGAACTGGTGTAAAGACATGGGGATACAACAAAATTTCACCTCGGTGGCGCACCCTCAATCAAACGGTCAAGCGGAAGTCACAAACAGGGCCATTCTCCGTGGACTGAAGGCACGCCTAGCCCGAGCTAAAGGACTGTGGGTAGACGAACTACCCAGCGTACTATGGGCTTACCGAACCACTATGAAGATCACGATGGGTGAGACTCTCTTCAACCTCACTTACGGAATAGAGGCAGTCATCCCAGCCGAGATCGATGTCCCTACACTACGCCTGGAAGCATACGACGACGAAGCAAATAAGGATGAGCTACGCACCAACCTCGACCTACTTGATGAGGTACGGGACCATGCATATATTAGGACCGCGACCTACCAGTAGAGAGTAACTCGGTACTATAACGCTAGGGTCAAGAAGCAGAACCTCTGCGTCGGGGACCTGGTTCTTCGTAAAGTCATGGTACCTGAGCTTGGCGTTGGTAAGCTCGGGCCAAATTGGGAATGACCCTACCGAGTAAAGCGGGTAATCGGGGAAGGAACGTATGAGCTCGAAACCCTAGAAGGGAAGCAGATACCTCAGGCATGGAATATTGTCAACATAAGGCAATATTACCTGTAATTACTAAGCTGAGTGGACCACAAGTCACTCCTTGAGCCTAAGGGCCAAAGCGTCAAGCTAATAAAAGAACCTCGACACTATAAGACCCACTCTTCTCTTCGAGATGGGTGAACTCCGGAAGAGAGTGGACCACAAGTCGCTCCCAAAGCCTAAGGGCCAAAGTGTCGAGCTAACGAAAAAACCTTGGCACTATATGACCCAGTCGCCTCTTTGGCATGGGCGAGCTCTAGAAGAGAGTGGACTTTAAGTCGCACCCCCAGCCTAAGGGCTAAAACGCCAAGTTAACAAAAGACCTCGACACCACAAAAGACCTAGTCGCCTCTTTGGCATGGGCAAAGTACTCTAAAATGCCTAAGGTATAGGTAGCTCGGGTATGAGCACCTATAATAGCTCAGGCATATCAGGCAATTCGACATAGGAGACGTAACCAATGCGCAGACAGGTTGGGCATGCACCCTACAATGTCGCTCACTTCGGTGTACACCTCGTGAAATTGCCCCTAAGTGACAGTTCGGGGTAACCACTAAAGAAACCCCTACTTCGGTCATCTAGCTCGACGATTAACAGTTCGAGGAAAATTACATCCTTAATTTGTGATCAGAAATAAGGTAATTGTACGACACTTGGCAAGAAAGTGTATTTCATTAACTCTATAGTTCATTACGAGGATAGAAGAAACAAAAAATGCTGAGCTCGCAAGCTCAAAATACAAAGACTACTCGAACTACTTGGGGGACTCGTCACTCTTGCCCAAAGCCTCCGCGGAAGTACTAGCCTGGTCAGTGGCATTAATCTCTCTAATGTCATTGTCACCCTCCTCCTCGGATTCCGGGTCTTCAACGGCTTGGAGGGCTACCTCTCCTATGATTCGCGAGGTAGTGATGGCGCTTACGTCGAGCTGCGGAAACTCGCGCTTGATCAGCCACCTACTGATCTTGAAGCCTTTGCGGTAGGCCTCCACCAATGCCCCATTGAACTCTTTCGAGTTCTTGTAGTCTTCGATAGCCTTGACCTTGACCTCGTCCATGGCCTGGAGAAGAATCTTAGTCCGCTCCTTAACGTCGGCCTCGAGGTTCTCTACCTGGCGCTCCAGAGCTCCTTTATCCATCTCAAGGTTTTCCACCTTGCACAGTAGGTCTTCCTTATCCGGAATCAACAACTCGATTAACTCTTTCTGAGCTAGCGCATCGCCCTCTAACCGGTGGATCTGGCTGTGAGCTAATTTCAGCTCAGTGTGGGCCTCATGGGACGAGCTCTCGGCGGCCAGAGCCCGCTTCAAGTTCATCTCAGATTGGAGAGTCAGGGCAAGCACGGTGGAGTTCACCTGCCAAGAGTGCCAGTTAGCACCAGTAAGGCTACAAATGTGGAAATTGAAGTATAAACAAGACTTACCACCATGCAGTGGGTAGCTGCTCGAGCTCCGAGCTGAGTAGGTGATAGTTCGGCCATATTGGAGACCTCCTCGGCACACACAACCCCTTTGCTCTTGCGAAGGCTGTATTGCGGGTTCAGAATACTCCGGGCTGATCCCCCGCTCTTGGAAAAAGTACAGCTGTCTCAAGAGCGGGTCCCGCAGTTGTCTCGTGCTCTTGAGGTGGAGCCTTCTCCGATTCCTCTAAATCAATCACCGGAGCACTAGAAGGTTGTTCAGGCACGGAAGTAGGAGGCCATGGAGATTCGACGCGAGCTCTTTTGACAACCCACTTCTTCTTTCCCTTCATTTTCCCGAAGAGCCTGTCTGCGCTGAGCTGCTCCATGGGGCCTGCAACAAAGCTCGACATTAGCAATGCTATCAAAAAGAGATGACAACTATTAAGGTAAGATACTAACTCTAGACCAAAACGACCTACCAGGGCTCAAGCCGGCTTGTATGAGATTATCCTCGGTGATACAGTCCTTGTAGTCGAACCTGAGCTCCGCCAAAGATTGGAGCATCTCTCTTGTTTTCAGGTCCAACCTAATATCGGAGTCCTGAATAGCCGCCCTCCAATGTGTAGGAAAGGGCCACCCGGCGGAATTGTGGACTACGAAATAATCCCATTTCTAGGCTAAGATTTTACTGGGAAGCTTGTGCAACAACTTATAGCCCGGGCGAGGGGACAGGAAGTAGGCCCGCCGATGCTCGGGGAGAACACTAGAGGCATTCTTCTTTATGGATAAGATAGAGGAGAAAATGTCGAGATCGAGGGGCAAGGCGTAGTTGAAGCAAAGAGAAATTATCCTAACCACATTCCGGATGGAGTTCGGGTGAAGTTGGTCTGTGGTGACATTAAAAAACTTCAAGACCTTTATGATTAGGGGGTGCAGAGGAAGACGGAGTCCAATCGCGAACTGTTCTCCGAAAATCACGATCTCATCATGACCGTGTTCCCAAGGGAAGTTGCCTATGGGAAGGTTATAGGTATACTCCCTCGAAGGTTACACTGATGTATCAGGGCCCTAAATCTATCTACGGTCATAGTTGAGGGACCGAACTTGTCTGGTAACCGACCTTGATGAAAGGTGGACGTTGGGTTATCTGAGGCCTCGTGCACCTCATAGGTTGACTATGCCTCAGAGACACCTACTTGAGCCGAGGTACCCACCTTGGGCTCATCCAGAAGACTATCGAAACTATGGTTTGACATAACTACGAACTGAAACAAATTGAAAAAGAGAACCTAGGGAAACTCACCAAGGGAAAACGACCGAACTGGGAAGCTGACGAACTAGAGAACCCGAGCTGAGGAGTGCGACCTCAGAGTGAACGCTAGTTAACTTATGGCGGAGAAAATGACTCGGGTCCCCCCTATTTATAGCCCCTATATCTGAGAATCAACGATCAAGATCAGGACGATCCAAAAGCTCTCAAGAAAACCGGTTGCACGACCCCGAGGTGAAATCAGTTTAGCGCATTTTTTGGCGTCCACGGAGTCTATAGATCGCGTGACATCCGCACGTGAACTGTATGCAACCCGGGTTATCCTTGATTGAGCCGAGCAGCGAACTGGTCAAACCAATGAACTATCTGACTAGATGACCTAGACTTCGAGCCAAATCCACCTATCACGTCATGAACTCCCCACACCAGGTCAGGACCCCTGGCCCGGGGAGTGGGGGGCAATTGATGGAGGGTGATTTGGCCCAACCTCATAATAAGGGGACACGTGGACATGACTCGACATAAGTGACAACTCAGCATAACAAGCTCACTACAACTCACCTTAACGAGCTCGCTATAACCCAGCTTGACAGCTCACTGCAAATGGCAGCTCGCTACAAGATGATACTCCGATACCCCGAGATAAGACTCCCAAATAGGGAGCACCCCAAGCTAAGACTCTTCCAAGTAGGGAGCATCCCAAGCTGAAGACACCTTGGGTTAAGCTCGTCAGCCCCCTAATTAGGATAAGCTCGTTCCTGCCTAAACTTAAGTAGGCTACCTCAAAGACGTGCCTCGGGAGAAGCACCTCGACACATGACCAGCAACTCAGTGTAAGGTAACCCGTTGCAGAGCATATCGACGTATCGTAGGGGATTTTCTGCTTGACAACCGTACCTGCCAAACCTGGAGACTACACCCACGTCTCTCTCCTGGCGGCGTCGTGCCTGCCAACCCTAGAGGTTGTTTCTTGTCTGGCAGGATCGTACTCTGCAGTGATCACCTTTGCTCGCCAGCACAGCTCTGACAAATAACGGCCAACCACTCCAAGCTGTTATTTGATAGCAGATCTCTGCAGCAGGGATTCGAAGGCGGTTGCACCTGACATGTCAGAATACCAGTATATAAGGACCCCGACCCCCACGGGCGAAGATATTGCGTGATCATCACTCTATCTCTTTGATTTTCTGCATCTCTCTCTCTCTTTCTCTCCTAGCTTTCAGTCCAGTTACTAACTTGACCCTTGGAGTGTTCCCACCGGGTGAGCCCCTTGGGTTCCTTCATCTTCTTCCTCACGGGTATCCCTCGTCCGTCACCAGATAGGAACGCAGCCACTTCCAGCTAGGAGTGTCCAGATTGCGCACCATCAACAACATTGCCCAAAAGTTGCCCATAGAAAGGAACTTACATGATTTATTGCATTCACATTAATGGTTGGTTCTCTGCACAAACATGCTCTCATATGTTGGTTCAGCCAGACTGTAGTTTAAGGTTTGGTCTCTTTTCATCTTGAATTTATAAAGTTTTCAAATGATGGTAGGAAAAGAAAGGCTAGTGCCCAAAAGCAAAAGCATATATGAAGACAATTGAAAAACACCATTTACAACAAAATGAAGAAAACATTAGACAAGGATGGTTTAATCATGGTTTCTTATTCCTTTAAGTCTCGGTAGTAAGGTCACAAATTCTCAGAGAATAAGTAGAGGAAGAAATATAATGATAGTTTGATTCTTAGTCACTGTAGTAAATAGAATAAGAGCAATGGAGAGAATTACCATTCTTTCTATTAACTATTTCCAAGAGAAGCAAAAGAAAAAAGTAAGCAAGTATTTAGTTCTGCCACATTAACTAAAAATATTCCTTTGATAGCTAATCACTTATTAAAAAAGGTGAGAAGCTTAGCATGATGAGGAGCATTTCTCTATTTTTAGAATAGATTTTATGGTAGGTTAAAATTTGGAAATCTGTATGTTGGATCATAAGTTGTGAGAATTTATGCTTACTACCAATGTCTAAATATTCACTATATCTGATTCCCATTATCAGAATTTTGAGGTTTGTCTAAACACCATACTGGAGCTAGCACGATTCACATCCAGTGATCCACAAGGTTCAAAGAATCATATAATAATGTTCTCATTACCTACTAATTTTCAAACTATGCTAATATTAAGTATACTAAAGAACATGACAATTGAAATTTTGTACAAAAATATTAATGAAATAATTTTTTTAACAGTGAAATAAAATATTGTAATGCTTAAAAAAATATATAATTTAAGGGAACACAAATACATACCTTAATTCCTCATTGGTGTTCTTGGTCTAGTTCAAACAAAACAACTTCAGGTACCCCTACTTTCTCCATCAACTGGGTCTGAGTTACTTCAATAACCGTTTAATCTTTAGAATCATCAGTGCCACTAAAAGAAGAGATAGCCAAAGATACCAAAACCAAAAGTCTCCAATAAATACAATGATACTATGAGCAATAACATATCAACAAAAAGTTTCAGAGTGACAAGATAAAAAGACAATATGCATTATCAAGCTCCACAATAACAGGAAAAGGAAAGAATTAAGTTATATATAGACAATGTTGTTCTTGAGAACCAAATTTAAGTAATTTGAAAAAAGAAGTCTTCTTTATAAAGTCATCACTTAGTCAAATTGTATATGTGAATATGATGGAGCACCTCAATTTAAATATAGCAGAATATAGTTTTCATGGCAAACCAGTGAGCTATGATCAGGGAAATCCAAACTCCAATAAATGTGGGAAATAATGAAACAATCTTAAATAACATTCTGTCCAATCCAAAAAGCTCAATGGTTCCTTGGCTATTAAGGTAAGAAAAGGTCATGATTTTAATCATCCAAACAATGTTATGCTTACCACTCATTTATATAAAAAAAAAGAAAATGTTGTGCTTACCACTCATGATTTTAATCATCCAAACATCTTTCTCTACTTTTTGTTTTATGGGTCTATGTATCATGGTAAACCTCTTTATTATTGTTCTTATAATCAATAACTAGATTTCGTTCTCTGCCATGTATTTTAAATATACTCAGAAAAGTTTGTTAGCTAAAACAGAAGAAGAATTATATAATATTCAATTCAGTTAACACATATAAGTTAGCCACAGTCACGCAAAAGACTCAGACAAAGAACATCAAACAAATAAGAGTTTTCCTTAAGGGAGACTCAATCAGATTTGTTGATGAACAACCTACTTACCAAACCAAGCCCTTGATCCATGACGGAGGGAATTCTGTGTTTTCAAGGCTTATACAGTGGGTAACTTTTTCACTATAATGTTTGTAGGACAAGCATGGCCAATATAAAAAGGGCTACTACCCAATATTGGTCCTAGAATTAGGGACCTTGTGAGGAGTGGATTGCATAAGAAACTATCCTTACCATTTCTGTGCACCAAGATGATTATAAGACTCAAACCCATGCTTTCAAAATTGTTAACCTGAGATTCACCACTTTTTATTAATGCTTGAGATATCCCATTGCACCAAGAAATGCCTCCTAAGGCCCTAACTACCTCAAGATCTCAAATTGTTGTTGGATTACTTAAAAGTCTTGAAATATCTCAACTTAAGTAGGTTATCAATGCCTATTGGCAACTTTCATGTCATGTCTAACCATCTAGAAGATCCTCTCACCCTCCAATACTATTAAAGTATGGCAGTTCCCACCATATTTAGTGTGTCCCATATCTGAATATGTCCCGTGTAGAACTAGAACATAAACTATACATGAAAGAAGATATGTATAATTATTCTAAACAATATTACAATACTTTTTACCCAATTAACTTGCTACATAAAAAAGGAAAGGTAAAAGAGTTCATACAGAACAAGGATTATATAGTGTCAAGTCTCATATACATCCACCATGCCTACCTTGAAAAGTTATCTTACACTAAGAAGAAGAAGGGTGGCAAAGTAAAGAAGCAAAAGAGAGATAAATCATCAGATGAGTGTCACTTCTGCAAGCAAACCAGACACTGGAAGAGGATTTTTCTCAATATCTCAAATCTCTCAAGAAGAAGAAAGAAGGTACTTTTGAAACTCAGGTCATAGAGACCAACATGTCAGTCACTTCTGCTTTCTAGTGTATTGACTCTGGGGCTTCTATTCATGCATGTAATACTATGCAAGGGTTCAAGGAAAGGAAAAGGCTAAGTGATGATGAGGTCGTGCTCTACATGGCTATATCTACAACTGTTACATCTATTTCTACAAGTTCAGCAAATTTAGTTTTTAAAGAAGGGATAATTATCCCAAAAGATTGTCTTTATGTTCCACAACTTAGTAGAAATTTGATTTCAATTTCTAAGTTATGTAAGGAAGGTTATTATATTTTATTCAGTAATAAGATTTACAGTTAAGTTGAATAACAAATTCCTTGCTTACAGAGAACTTAAAAATGGTTTTTATGTATTCAACCCTTCTTTAGAAATAAATGTAACCGAAGGAACCTCGAAATACATCCCCACAAAAAGAACATGAAAAACTTTTAATCCTACATGCCTGTGACATTACCAACATGGTCACATAAACATAGAACGAATTACAAGATTGGTTTAAGAATTTCTAAGTTATGTAAGGAAGGTTATTATATTTTATTCAGTAATAAGATTTACAGTTAAGTTGAATAACAAATTCCTTGCTTACAGAGAACTTAAAAATGGTTTTTATGTATTCAACCCTTCTTTAGAAATAAATGTAACCGAAGGAACCTCAAAATACATCCCCATGAAAAGAACATGAAAAACTTTTAATCCTACATGCCTGTGACATTACCAACATGGTCACATAAACATAGAACGAATTACAAGATTGGTTTAAGATGGTCCTCTAGATTTTCTCATGGTAGAAAATCTATTAACTTGTGAACCTTGCCTTCAAGGCAAGATGACAAAAAAGCCATTTAATGGTAAGATTGAAAGTACATGCACACTGGACCTTATACATAAGGATGTATGTGATCCCATGAATGTTATGACATAGAACCAACATTTTTACATTATAACTTTTATTGATGATTATTTTCGGTATGTCTATGAGTACCTAAAAGACATAAGTCTGAATCTTTTGAAAAGTTTAAGGAATTTAGACATGAAGTCGAGAACCAATTAGGAGACAAATCAAAACCCTTTAATCAGATTGAGGAGGTGAATAATCTCTCTAACAAATTTAGGAACAACCTAAATGACAAAGGATTATATTACAATTGGCTCCTCCTCCACAATAATTAAATGACATATCACAGAGAAAATATCAAACTATATTAGAAATGGCAAAAAACCATTTAGGGACATGCATTAGAGACTGCAATCTACATATTGAACTAGGATCCAACCAATTCAGTTCATAAGACTCCATTTTAGCTATGGAATGGCAAGAAACCAAGTGTCAGACACTTTAAAGTATAGGGTTGTCGAGCACACGCGAAAAAGATAATTGCAGAGAAATTGGAATCCAAAACCAGTCGTCACATATATGTAGGCTACCCTAAGGTCTTCATTGGGTACCTCTTCTATTATCTAAAAGAACAAAAGGTCTTTGTTAATCAAAATGCCTATTTCTTAGAAGATGACTACATTTTGAACAATCATCATCAAGAAGTCATTCTTGATGAGGAGGGCTCAGGCGTATTATAAAATAACCTACAAGTTCCAAATGTCGATGCCTAGCCTAAAAGATCTACTTGGGTATCTAAACCTTCAATACATTTTCGACTAAGATCATGAAAGTTACTTGATGAAAGCCATGGACAGTGAGGAGGATCCCTTGACTTATACGGAAGCTATGTTAGAGATAGACTCCTTGAAGTGGTTAGATTTCATGAAAGTCAAGATAGACTCAACGAATACAAACAGAGTCTGGACAATGGTAGACCCACCCCTAGGGTGAAAGCAATCGTTTACAAGTGGATCTACAAATGGAAGAAAGGCCCTAGTGGAAAGGTTGAGACCTATAAGGCTTGACTTGTGGCGAAATGTTACATTCAGAAAGAATGAGCCAATTATGAGGAAACTTTCTTGTCAATGGCCATGCTTAACTCCATTAGGATATTATTGGCTATAACTACCAACTATGATTGTAAAATCTATCAAATGGATGTCAAAACTACGTTCTTGAATGGAGATTTTACTAAAGATATCTATATGCAACAGCCGGGAAGGCTTTGTTGCCATGGGTCAGGAACACATGGTGTGTAAGGTCAATGGATCCATATACAGATTAAAGCAAGCTTCTAGAAGTTGGAATATCTATTTTGACTTAATAGTCAAATAGTTTGATTTTGAGAAAAATCCGGATGAACCATGTGTTTATAAAAAGACAGTGGGAGGCAAGGTTTCATTCTTGGTCCTATATGTAGATGACATTTTATTTATTAGGAATGATGCATGAATGTTAACAACGGTGAAAGTATGGCTTTCGCAAAAATTCTCTATAAATGATCTTGGAAAAGCTTCTTATATCTTGAAACTTTGACTCTATAGAGATAGATCAAAGAGGTCAATTGGATTGTCCCAATTTGTAGGATTCCAAGAAGGGATTTTATTCCTTTTTGACATAGAGTAATTCTCTCCCAAGGAATGTCACCTAAGACCACTAAGGAAATAGAGAACAGGAGAAAGGTTTTTTATGCATCTGTCGTAGGATCATCATGTATGGTATGTTGTGCACTCAACTTGACATTGCTCAGGCTGTTAGTGTTGTGAGTAGATATCAATTCAACCTAGGGCAAGAACACTAGACAGTTGTAAAAAACATACTAAAATATCTACGAAGAACTAAAGACTATTGTCTTGTCTTTGATGGTAGTTCACTATAGACGATTGGTTACACAAATATTGACTTTCATCTTGACCCAGACAATAGAAAGTCTACACCTGGATACATCTTTATGTTGGGATCTTGTGTAGTTTGTTGGAGAAGTAGAAAACAAGGCTCTACAGTAGACTCCACGGCTGATGTTAAGTACATTATTGAAAGTGAGACTACCAAGGAAGCTGAATGGATAAACAAATATGTCTAAGAATTAGGATTCGTACTATCCAACAAATCACCCATTCCACTATCATGTGGCAACACTAGACCCACTGCTAAAGTTAAGGAGTCAAGAGCTCACTTGAAGTCAAAGCACATTGAGAAAAGTATCACATTATATAGGAGAGTATTGGTAGAGGAGACATCCAAATTTAGAAGGTAGCGTTAGCAGAAAATGTGAAAAATCCATTAACTAAGCCACTAATACAAAAAGTGTTTAAAGAACATGTGGATAGTGTATGCCCTTAGTTCCAATCAAATTGATGTATACAAACATTTGTTAGTAAAACGAATAAAGTAAATTATTATTTCATGTTCTTATCATTGTGTTTTTGTGAATTACTCCATAAACTAGATATTTATAAGACTTGTGTTAGTATAGAGTGACGTCAACCATTGGATAGATTTGGGGAATCCATCCTAACAAGGCTAACACTAGTATGCTTCCAAGTTGGTGTAGTAGATTGTCTTAGCTACTATGGTTAGGCCCTAATCACAACCAATAGGTGTTTAGAAGAAACATTAAACCCAAACCAATTTTCTGTTCTGTCATAGACCTTGGAGATAGATAGGAAAATTTGAAAAGTTGCACTTGACTCTACACTTAATTATGATACTACACTAGGCATTAGATTGATCTACCTTTAATATACCAACTAGTGAGATCCATCAAGGGTCAAATATCTAGGATTGTTGGGTTAGTTTGGAAATTTACCCGAGTAGATGATCATAGTGATAGGATTGACCCCTTTGTTAGAAAAGTGAATATCAGGGTTTACACTCTCTCTGATGGAAACCTAAAATGTTAGTAGTGGATTTCAACTATATTTGAAATATGATTTGCAAAATGTACTTATATGCTATGTTATTAGTTTATGAAAAAGATTTGCAAAAGGTTCTAATCTTGGGATCCATCCAAGAAAAGAGTGTGACAATGCATTTTATAGCTAAGGAAGAGGTCCTTCCTTGTGAATAGTGTTCTAATGATTATGAGCCGAGAGGTTAGATGTAAGTGACCATTACAAGGCTAATTACCTGATGGGCTTTATCTTTCATAAGTCCATTATCCTTGATTTGATGAAAATAAAATTTGTCATATCTTTATCCCTCAATATTCAGTAATTTACACATAATTGGTACCTAATTGGACTCATTACTCTTGTATTTCGATTCAGGGCAAGCAGATAGGCGATTGGAAGAAAACAAGGCTAATCGGATGTTTTTGCACAGTTTCGGCACTGATCAGTGATCTGGGCATAACTCTAAATTCCGGACTCCGATTTGGACAATTCAAGAAGCACACTGGAAAGATAAGGAAAAGGCCCACAACTTTTATGTTTTGGGTTTTGGCAGAATCGGTCCGCATCAAAAAAGAAATCGGGCCCAAAGTCGGAGCAATTTCGTAGCAAGGCCCATTTCACAAGCTGAAGCCCATTTTGCAGAAGAGTCTTGAAGCAAGCCCGAATTGTTAAAGAAGCCCCAGTTCGAATTCAAGATCCAAGAGTCCCATTAGAATAGAAGTTGAATATTATCTCAATAAAAGTGTTTTATCAGATTTAAATTATCAATTTGTAATCCTAGAAAGATACGAGATAAGAGTTAGGTAGGATAAGGTCAATTTAGACTAGGACTTTCTAGTTTGAGGATAATCTCCTTAAGGGAGTTGGAGAGCAGCCCTCTCCCCAAATCTATATAAAGGGGGGGCGGACCAGCACCCAAGGCATCAAATCCTCCAAGAAGAGCTTCAGCCTTCAGAGAGAGACATCAGCAACCAAGGAGGAAGAAGCAGAGTTTGCCCCCCTCTCATTTGGAAGCTGCGATTTCATCATGGAGTGTATGTAAAGTTTTATTTTCTGGTTGAAGGGTTAGGGAAGCTTTGACTCTTTAAAATTGTGAGATCTAGTTGTTGTTTTTTATTTCAGTTCATTGTTTATAGGTATTCATATGTTTTCTGCGATTAACTGTGAGGATTATTTTTATTGATTAAGCAAGAAGGGCCCCTTGCTCATTCAATGAAAATAATCTATGATCGATTGAACCTCCAGTTTCATATATGATTGGTAGGTTCAATCATGGTGGCAACTAACAGAAATTGATTGCAAAAAAGTTTTCGATCTATGTTAGGAAAATGTATGATCTGGTTTAAACAGTCCGAGCTTGTGAGATCGCTAACCAGAATTGGGTCTTTCCCCTCTTAATGCTATTAATAGATTAAATCCTAAGAGCTTGTTTAGGACTGTCTATTAATAAGAGAAGCAATCAAAGAGATTGTTTTGGTTGTTGAATAATACGAGTAGAGGCTAGCTGTTAGAAATTGTTAATGACTATAACCAATTTATTCGTAAACATATGAATCTATCTTTGCATCGATGATCAATGATAAGAATCAAAGCTGAACTTGTCTCTTCAACCGGAAGTTATCTATCATCGATTTGATCTCTTGCTTTTTGTTATTTCTTGTTATTTTCCTTATTTCATCTTATTTTCCTTATCTGCACAACCCCCCTATTTCGATTACTTGGAAATAAATCCACCTAATCCCTATGGAGACGACCTTGCTCATCACTATCTACAGATTATTAAATCAGAGCAAGAATATTTATTTTTGGTTGGATTCGACACCCACCAGGACTTCATAGGGTGGCTAAATCCGAGGATCATTTATGTGTAAATGTTGGGCCCAAACTGAAGCTAAGTTGATTGGGTTAGGGGTTCACTATCCCTGAGTAGTGAATTTGGCCTAACCTTTGCCAGAGATGGGGATAAACCCTTATGGACTTATGTAAGACCTTTGTGGGTCCTTTTTCATACAATATTTAGGTCCAAAATGGTCATGCAACACCTTGGGATGTGAACCATTAAAGAAAATGGGCCTAAGGCCCATTACTAATATGATTAGTTAAGTGATCACATGACAACTTGTCATGTGACTAGGGTTGAAAATGGACATGAATTTGAGTATGGAGCACCCTCTTAAGAAGATAATGGTTATTAATTAAAGATACACTCATGAACCAATTTTAATTTGGATCATCTCCTAATTAGATTAGGAGAGTGTTCTATATAAAGGAGAAAGAGGAGAGAATACAATTCAGCTAATTCTCTCCACTCTTTTGTTCTCTTCTCTTCTCTCTTGCCTTTCAAAAATCCTAATTTGACCTAGCTTTGATAGGGGCTGATTTCTATCAGTCCTCTACTATGTTTTTGCAAGAAAAACATCAGATCATATCAAGTTCAAATACCCACTTCTAGAGGTGTAAATCGGGTTGTGCTAGGTTGACGACACGACCCACGTGCAGCCTGTGCAAAGAGTGGGTCAGGTCGGGCCATGATCTCCTCCCTTGGGATACCTCAGGGGGTCAGATCGGCATGGCCCACGGCCCGAGCCCATGCGGGCCCGTGCCGTGCCGCAGGCCTGGGCCAGGCGGGGTACGAACGATGTCGTGGGCCTAGCCTGTGTCAGGCTTGGCTAAGGGTCGGGCCTAGGCTGAACCGGGCCAAACTTTTGTTTTTATTTGTTTTTTTTTTGAAATTTTGACTTTTTTTCTACTTAATAGTTCACTTTCCTTAATTCAATAATTCCTTTAAGCTTTGGGAACAAATTGGAAAAATAAAAAATTTAACAAATAAATTAAGAAAATACTTAAATACTTAACAAAATACAAAATGGACAACAAATTGGAAAAAATAGGAATTTTATTTCTTGAACTTGAACAATACAATAGTCAATGGTCAATGGACAAATGAAATATAGAAAATGGAATAAAATATAAGAAAAATATAATACAATTATAAATTGAAAATAAAAATTACATTATTGAAAAAGTAACAACTAATTTAAATAAAATTTAAAAAAATGCACTAATTTAAAAATTGAAAAAAATTACAACAATTGAAATAATAAAATATTGAGTATACAAAAAAATAAAAATTATTGGATTCATCATTTTTCTTCAAGTTCCATCTCCACCTACATCTTCATCTAATCATCTCCTTGATTCTCATCATCTACTTCAGGTGAAACATCAGGTGTAATGTCATGCCCTCCTTTGTTTTGAAATCTATCCTCAACATCCAACCAATCTTTAAGGCAGTTGCACATCTCTAGACTTTCATTATTCATACAACTTCTCTTGTCGTCCAGCACCCTAGAACCTACACTAAAAACTCTGATAGAATTGTAGACACCGGAGGGGTTAGTAGATCACGTACCATGGCGGCAAAGACTAGATAATTTTTTTCATGTCCTCTACACCAAGCTAAAATATCAGAATTATCTCATCCCTCAGTGTAGGAATTAGTTAAAGTAGAAACACTTGCATGTAAATAAAAATTGAGTTGAGTAAATGAACTTGCTAATGAACTACTAGTAGATTTTTGCCTCTTATGTATTAGAGACCAAATTTTGTCATTTCCACTACTGGAACTAGTTGTTTTAGAAGTGGAACTTACACCTGTCCAAGATTTCCTACGCCCTACCACTTGAGATTTATATAAACTATACATTTAAAATAATAAATTATTAACTTTTTCTATTTTATTTCCAATTTCAATATTCATATTTTCATAATTTGATTTAAGTAAATTTTCTAAACCATCTTTCCTAATCTTAGGATCTAATATTATAGATAAGCAACAAATGGGCGAAATTTTCACCCAATATTTTTTAAAATTATTTTCCATTATTTCAATAATACTTTGAAATTATGGATTTTTACTATATTTTGCAAAATATTCACTAATTATTAATAATTTATTAACTGAAAGACAACTAGTTGAATAATAAACACTTGAAAATTCATTACCTGTATCACAAAAAATTTGTAAAAAATATTTTATACAAATTACCATTTCCCAATCTTTCTCAAGTATAGGATCATGTGGCATTTTTGCATTATAAAAATTACTAAGAATTTGTTTATAAGAAATATAGCTTTTTAACATAGAATATGTAGAATTCCATCCATGTTGAACATCTAATACAAATTGTTTATATTTTAAACCATAATTTTGACATAAATATTTAAATTCTTGTTTTCCTACTCCAAAACTTTTAATATATGTTCTATAATTTCTAATTTTAGAAATAAGATGAGAAATAATATTCAAAGCATCTTGAAAACATAAATTTAAGATGTGACATGTACATCTATAATGAAATAATTTACCATTTAAACATGATTTTAATTGAGATTTTAAAATATTTATTGTTGAATCATTATTACTAGTATTATCAAAACTAATAAAAAAAAGTATTTTCAATTCCATAAATATGTAAAGTATTTAAAATACTTGCAGTGATAATTGGGCTAGTATGTGGCCATTCAAGCCTAGTAAAACTTGAAAATTCTTTTAGGTAAAAGTCATTTGTCATCAATAAAATGATCGGTAACACAAATATAACATATGTTAAATCTAGATGTCCCAATATCAGAAATAATTGCAATTTTAGAATTAAGATTTGATAACATAGAAATTAAATTTTGTTTATATGAATAAAAAATTTTTAAAGTGTCTATCTAATAGTATTTCTACAAACATTTTAAGTTGTGGATTTATAGATCTATGTAAAAATTTTTCAATTTTAGTATCTTCAGCTAATAAAAATGAATGTTTAGCATGCACAATATATTTTGCTAATCCTTGCCTCATTTTTTCTTGTGAATATTTAAAAGTATAAAAAATCTCACTTCCTATCTGTGCTTGTGATGTTTCTTTTCCTTCTTTCATCAAATGGTATTTCAAATGTTTGCTTAAGTGGCCATTACCACCACTACTACTATAGCTAAAGTCACTTCAATAGAAGAAAAAAAGGGAGAAAAAGTAAAAGGAATAAGAGAATATAAACAAAAAAATGATGATGAGGAGAAATAGCAGCCCTACATAAAAGTCAAGAATCTGGTTTCCCATTGCATAGAAGTTTTGAGCCTTTTACCATTTATTTCAAATCCCCTGTCCTAAACCACGTTTCATCCCATTCACCAGTTCCTCCTCAATCTTTTAGAAATCGGTAATTCAACACAAGATAAACCTACTACCTAGTGATGAGGGATTTTGTTTTGAACCTTCTTCAATCAAGCATCTCTTTCATCACAAATCCTCCTATTAACCAAGTATTGGGGCAACTTCCCATAAAACCCAGGTGTTTCCCAAAGTGAATATCTGATTGTCTCCCTCGCACTTTCGATGCACATGCCTTTATAATTGCTTTGGTTCTGATTAGTTTTATTGAAGATGGGGGGAAATTCTTTTATCTCTTGCTAAGGTGCAATGTGGGTCCCATTGGACATAATTGTTCTAACTTGAAATAAACTAGTGGCATCCCTTGCTTTGATCCCATAGCCTCTAAAAAATGTACAAGAAAAAGAAAATAAAAAATCCCGTCTCCATTCTACCTGAATTGTATTATCTTTCTGTTATGGAAATTACAAAGAAAAGTAAAAAAAAAAAGAAAAAAAAGAGTAAAAGAAAATTGGAAAAATGAATGATTGAGGGCAGCCCATGGCGTTTGGCATCCGAGTCAAGAACATATGTATTTCAAAGAAGAAACTCAAGCCGCACCACTAAAAAAGTCTTTTAAAAGGAATTCAATTGTTCATTGTGAGCAAAAAAATTAAGAAAAGAAGGAAAAATAATAAAATAATGAAAAAGATAAGCAATAAAAAAAGTGCAAAGTGTGGTAAAAATGTATGGAGAAGTGAATCCCAACAACAAGAATGATCAAATGAGAAATGACAATTAAACTGAACTAAATTTGTTGAGATGATAATTCTTAAATTTTTTATCGCATTTTGCATTCATTACATCTGACACATTATTGGCATTTTCAAATTTTTAGTCATATCACCATTTTCATCATTTATGTGATTTTGTGTCAGTTTTATGTCTTCATTATTGTGTAATACATTGCAAATTTTGGTTTCTATCATAATAATTACATTATTCTCATCATGAATCATAGTTTTTAATCACATCATTGATTTTACTGATTTATCGAGTCACCAGTTTTTCGCTCCATAGCACATATTTCTCCATGCAATTGCATACAAGTTTTTCTGCTCTCGAGCACGAGTTTTGTCCATGCTAATACACACAAGTTTTTCCTCACTTGAGCACA
Source organism: Nelumbo nucifera (assembly GCF_055504915.1). Lineage (NCBI taxonomy): Eukaryota > Viridiplantae > Streptophyta > Magnoliopsida > Proteales > Nelumbonaceae > Nelumbo > Nelumbo nucifera. The sequence goes on from NC_142649.1 coordinate 33,184,200, forward strand.
TGAGTTTTTCTTCTCTCTAGCACATAAGAGTTTCCGCTCTTTAGCACATGATTTGTTTTGCTCTATATCACATATTTCTTTGCACTATGGCACATGTTTTTTCTGCTATATAACATATGATTTCTTGGCCTTTGGCACATCAAAAATTAAAGTTTTTTCATCGAATAGCACATGATTTTTCCGCTGAGTAGCACATAGATTTTCCACCGTCTGACACATCATAAATCAAATTTTCTGCTACATAGCACAAATTTTCTACCATCTGGCACATCACAAATCAGAGTTTTCTGTTGTAATAGTTTTTCCGCCACCTAGAACATCACAAATCAAAATTTTTCGTTGTATAACACAGATTTTCCACCATTGGCATATTACAAATCAGAACTTTCCGTTTTATAGCACATAGATTTTTCACCTTTGATACATCATAATCAGTACTTTCTGCTTTATAGCACATGAATTCTCCACCACTTTGGCACATAACAAATTAGATTTTTCACTCAATAGCACATAAGTTTTTTTGCCTTTGGCACATCATATCCAGTACTTTCCTCTCTATATCACATGGATTCTCTGCCACTTTGTCACATCACAAGTCAGATTTTTCACTCAATAGCATACCAGTTTTTCTGCCTTTGGCACATTACAATCGGTATTTTTCGCTCTATAGCACATGGATTCTCTGCCATGTGGCACATTACAAATCAAAATTTTCCACTCTATAGTATACAAGTTTTCTATCACTTTGGCACATCATAAATCATTAATTTCTTCGCTTTATAGAACATGGGTATTTTTCGCCGCACTAGCACATCACAACTTTAATCAGGCTTTATTGTTGTTTTCATCACTACATGGAACATCACAATTTTTATTTTTTATTTTTTTCTCACCTCACAAAGAATAGCCGACACCACTCCACAAAAGCATCCATACTTGTTAGAAAGTTCACTATTGCCAAAATAAAAAAAGACATCATACATTAAATTGCTTTTATTGTTGTTTTTTTATTTGTTCTCTATGTTTTTTCTTTATGGCAAATGTACCTTGATTCCAAAGGTTCTTGATACCAAGGAGGGTTCACTTTTCCAAGAATAAAATGGCTTGGACATGATAAAACGATGATGTTGTACGAAAACTCTTTTTCTTCGCTTGTCCCTCCACCATAATCTTCCTTCCTCATCTTGCCCTTCATCCAAGCCTACCCTTCACAAAAATCCCTATGTGCTTCTTTTGGTCTTTGTTGTTTCGTACACTCCTACCTCACAACAAAGAGGGGTAGCTCTTAGCACCCAACTTTTGCTCAGTCTATTACCTAAACCCCAATTCACCCTAAATTCCCGATCAGATACTCCCGATCTCTCCAAAACTCCCAAAAATCCTAACTTTCAGCCCAAAAGCCCCCAGACCCACCATTAAACCTCTCTGATACTGATCGGATGGCCCTAATTAATCCCCATCAACACTTTGATCACTAGATCCGATAACACCATTAGACTCAAGACCTCTCAAAATATCTATCCAACAAATTTCAACTCAAAATTCCTCTTTTTACCCTTCCATCAAACCAAGATTTCATTTCGACCCTTATCATTAGCCTAAACATTCAAAACCCAGACTCCCTCAATCTTAACACATCTGAACCGATCAGGCTACACCATTAAACTCTAAAGACACTAAAACACCTATTTATAAAGTTTCACCCCAAAATTCTCTCGTTTACCCTTCCATCAAACCATGATTTCATTCTTGATCTAATTGTTGACCCAGATTCCACTTGATCCAAAGACATCTGAACCAATCAGACCTTTCCAATCACCCCCAGAATGTCAAAAAGCCTCTATATATACCCGAACTTACCGGTTAAACCTAATCCCCAATTCTCACTATTCATCTTCTTCATAGAACCATAGGGGCGGTGGTGGTACTCCGATCACCCTCTCTCTCTCTCTCTCTTTCCTTATCATCATCATCATCTTCTTCTTCTTCTTTTTCTTCTTCTTCTTCTTCTTTTCAAATCCCGAATTCACTATTCACTGTCTTCTCCGTTTGAACCAAATAAATAGCTTCAAAGCAGAGGAGGCAGCAAACTTACTTCAACTTCCACCTCTAACCCCTCTCTCTCTTTCTCTCTCACCCTCCTATCATTTTTCATTTTGGTTTTGCCGCTCCAAACATTTCCCCATTCCCCTGTTTTCTCATCGCTGTTGCAACTTGTTGCAGCGACTGATTTGAACACCCTACTCCTTCCCTGGTCTCCTTCACCCCTATCCTCCAACTACTCTCTTCCATTCTCTCCTCTCATTCTCTCTGTTCACCGGTCCCAACTCTCAGTTTTCTCTTCTTTTCTAGTTTAGCAAAGTTCTTAGTTGCAGTGGCAGTTCAATCGTGCTACCTCTTGGATTCAAAGAAATACACCTCTGAGGTCATCAAGGATCAACTGCAGTCCCTGATCACCAACATGTGCTACATCGTTCGGTCTCAGGCCATCTCTTCAGGTGGGATCCATTGTCATCGCTCTCCCTTTCCCTTGCATTTCCATTTTGTAACTTTGATTTATTACTCACCTTCCACCATAGATTGATTGGGAATTGAGAGAGGGGAAGAGAAACTACAGAACCGATGAAGCCAGTTCCCATATGTTATCGACCCCTTCCCAATTCCATAAAAAATTTCTTGTATAGATTAGATTGACCACCACCATTTTTTGTATGGACAATTCCTCTGGCATCTTGACCAGACCACCATTTTTTATTACTTAAATTGTGTATTTTCACTGATAATGGAGCCGGAGAGGGCGACATATTTAAATGCTCCGGTGAAGAGGGGTTGGTTATAGAGAACATGGTTTTGTAAAAACTACAGTAAATAAATAAAAAAATAAAAAAGTAAATATAATGATAATAAAAGTCTTTGATAATTAGACTGATTTATGGCTAGCTTAAGAGTTAGGAAGAATCATTAAGTTAAGAAGGGTTAGAAGAGAAATAATAGGTTAGTGAACAGTTAGTAAATAAATAGGTTAATAGGATCCCATAAGAAAATAAAAAAATAAAATAATTGAAGAAATAAAAAAGGAAATAAAGATATAATAACAACAAGAAAGATAAACAAAAAATATAAAAATAAAAGATAAAAGATAAAAATAAATAATAATAATAATAATAATAATAATAATAAAGATAATAAAAATTAAGATAGGTAGAATTTACTTTTGTGTTGGTTTGTCCTTGCAATTTGCTTATGCTATTGGTATGTTGTTTGATTAATTAAATATTTGTGATCTTAGTTGTTTGGAATATCATGTGGGCTCCACCTATTGGACCCGGGAGAGGAGTGCCTAATCCCTTCCCTCTCCCATTTGAGTCTTACCCGGACTGGTTTAGCCAATGCCTTGGGCTGTTGGAGTCACTACTAAACTGAACAGGCTTTCCGATGTAGATCCCAGAGGTCCTATCACCTCTATTTCCAAAAATGATGGGTGGTGACTCCAATGTCAGCCCAAGTGAGCCATTTTCCAACACTCACACTCATCCACCTTCAACCAACAACACAACAACTGAAATCTCTACCTCCCTCCTCCTCTCTCTTACATCCTAACCTGAACCGAAATATCCATTTCCTTTCTTCTCCATTCATCTCCATCTCTCCACCATGGAACCATCATCAATCTGAACCAAACCCAAAACCCTTCCATCATCCTCTTCACATCTCAGCCTAAACCAAACCCTAAACCGAATTCCCTTTCCCCTCACTCCCATTCTCTAAATCAACAAAATAGAGAAAGAAGAAAAATCCAGCTCCCAACTAGCATAGAATTTCAGCCAAGGGAGAAGAAGATAGAGGAGAGGCAAGAAGAGGATAGATTTAATGAAATCCGAATCCACCCTTCTACACATTCAGCCCAAGCAAGGAAGACTATCAAGCATTTCAACAACATCAACATTTCAGCTCATCACATCCAATACCAAGTGTTTGCTCAAAGGCCATAGAGAGGTGAGTTACTCACCTCATCCTTTTTATTTAGTACTTTTATCTCCTTGAATCCCATTAGTGTTCTATGTAGTATTTTATTTCCAATACTGAATTATCTCATTGTTGGGTGGTGTATGTCTTCTTTTGAAACTGATTTCATTATGATTGTGTAGGAAACATGTTAAAATATCTTATTGGAAAGATTAAATGGATATTATGTCTTCATTAGTTTTTCTTCAAGCCCATGTCAATTAATATCTTGCTGAAATTGTCTTGGATTAGCATGAATGTTTAAATCACTTATTTGGGAGGCCGAATTTGTTTTAGTTATTTATCATGTTTTTTTATGCCTAGTTACATAGAAAAGTGTAGGAATGTGTGTTTGATTTGGTTTTAATTAGCTTAGCTTCTCTTTATGAATGTATTTGTTTCTTTATCTTTCTTGTGAAGTCATTAATCTAAAGTTCTCTCATGAGAGTCATGAATTCCTTGAACAATCTAATTCACTTTGCTCATTAGTAGAAACTCTATGATTGGATAAAATGGGATGAGAGAAGATCTCTCTACCACGATTTTTAAAAAGGAGCTAGCCTTTGTAGAAGCTATCTCGAATAGAAAAGAGAGAGGGAGGAAACCTCGATCTCTCTTTGCTCCAATGAACTCTTCAAAATGGCTTTAGGGGATTAGAATGTTCAATGAATTAATCATTCTTTTGATATGAGAAATTTTCAACATAGAGTGAGTAAAAGTCTTTGGTTGTTTTAGCTCTTCTCTTTACTTTATATTTAGGGGATCGGTACTACATGTAAATTACGAGAGAGGTGTGCCTAACACCTTTTTTCACCCCCCTTGAAGTACCTAGAAAAGAGTCTTAGATTGGGAACATGTTAGTCTTGTTTGTTTTCTTGAACATAGGAGGCCCATCATTCCCATGTTTCTATTCTTGATAGGTGGCGGCTTTATACGTTTCAGCCATGGAGTGAACCCCAAGTTCAATAAGGATGTTCACAGGGAGGGTTCTACATTTTCATGTACAGGGAGGGTTTGGATTCTTAAAATCCAACTGTTATGTTTTAGGAGGTTTAGGGAGGTGGGTAGGGTCTAGAATTTACAAAACCCTCCCTGAACCTTCCCGTTGCCATCCCTAATCAGGCTTGGGTTAGTCAATATGTACACACTAAAATTTATCTTACACACACAGATATATATAAATATATATGTATATATGTATGTATGTATGTGATGTAGCGCGATCCGGTCACTCCTAGTTGGCACTCACGTGGCTCTTGGAAGATACCTGAGAAGAAGAAGAATCCCGGGGGGAGTTACCCGGCAGGAACACTCCGATGATTAAGTTAGTACTCGGTAGGAGAAGCAAGGAGAAGATGAAGGCTAAGAGTGCAGATAGCGCGAGTATTGAGGATGAAGATAATCAAGATCATACCTGTTCTCCTTGAAACTAAACTCCTTATAATCAGGGCGGGTATAACCGCCACTGTCAACCTGCCGCAGCCGTTACTGGCAGGGCTGAGGTGGCATGCGCGGGGCCGTCACTGCAGGGTACAAGCCTGTCAGGTGTAAGACACCTTCTAAAGGTGGCAGGCACGATGCTGCCTGATGAGGGACATGGCTGTTGTCACCAGATTTGTCGGGTACGGTGGTTGGGCAGGAGACCCTCCTGCCCTCCTTCATGCAGCTTGCCGAGATACCACATACCGGGCTGCTTCAAGGCAGATTGGTCCCTGCCTCGAAGCACCGAGGTGCTCCCTCTCAGGCGGGGGAAAGCTTGGGGTTCCTTTGGGGGGAACCCGGGCTCCCCGAGCTAGGCGGGAGTCGGACTCACCGAGGTGTTAGTCCTCGGTGAGTTGTAAGTCTTTGACTTGGCGCTTCCTTCCCGTTGAGTCGAGATCATGCTGCCAGGCTGGACTGTACACCAAGCCAGGTCATGCGCACATGTTCATGGTCCATGGGGTTGGGCCAAATCGTCCTCCATCAATTGCCCCCCACTCCCCGTGCTGGGGACGGGGCCCTAGTGCGGGGAGTTCATGGTTCACTGGGCAGATTTGGCTCGGTTACTCACACTGCCACGTTATACGGTTTAACGGCTGAACTGGCTGGGTATTTGGTTCTTTTACGGGGGAAAAACCCACGTCTCGTGCAACTCACGCACGGACGTCAGGCACTTTATGTTGCACGGATGCCAAAAAATGTGCTAAATCAAATTCGCATTGAGAGTCCCGCAGCCGGTTTCTTTGAGGTCCGTTGGATTGATCCAATCTTGATCGTTGGTCATCGGGCCCTGCATCTATAAATAGCGGGGTTATGGCATTCTCTTCGCTGCTAAGTATTTTTCGTCTTGAGCTCGCGTCTATGGTCTCCAGCTTGGGTCGTTCAGCTCGGTTTCGCCTATTTCCGGTGAGTCCCTGAGTCTTTCCTTCTTTCTTTTTCCTTTCTTCTTTTCTCAGCCCGTTCTCCCTTATGTCTAGTGGGAGTAGCTTTTCGGATGAGCCCGAGGTGGGCACCTCGGGTCATGGTGACCCTTCCCCGGCTCGACCTTCCCGCGAGGCACGGGCATCCTCGGTAAGTTGGCATCCACGTCTCATCGAGGTCGGGTGCTAGACCAGTTCGGTCCCTCTACCTTGACGTCGGAGAGGCTTCAAGACCTCGTCCAACAGTTCAATGTCCCTTCTGAATACTCGTACAGTATTCCTACCGGCAATTTCCCCTGGAAGCATGGTCCGAATGAGGTCGTGATCTTCAGAGAACAACTCATCGGTGGGCTTCGCCTCCCTCTTCACCCCCTTATTCCCGAGGTGTTGGGGCATTTCAGCATCACGCTAGATCAGCTCCACCCTAATTCTATTCGGAATTTGGTGGGAACCATTTCCCTCTGCCACGAAAACCAGTTCTCCTTGGATGTGGACATACTCTACTCCATACTACTGATAAAAAAGAGCGCCTCTAGCGCTCCCCCCGAGCACAGGCAGGTCTACTACTTGTCTCCTCGCCCAGGCTTTAAGCTACTACATAAGTTCCCGAGCAAGGTCCCGGCTTGGAAGCGGGACGACTTCGTGGTTTGGGCCAGCACAGGGTGGCCCTTCCTCACCAGCTAGAGGGTGGCTACAGAGGCTACCAACATCACCCTCAACCAGCAGACGTGGGAGACCTTCCATTCGTGGGCTCAGGCTAAGCTCGATCATCGGGAATACATCACCGAAGAGAAGCTCGTTCAGGCCGGTTTGAGCCCGGGTAGGTTTATTTCTGTCTTTTGGCGCTTTGCTTTTACCCGCTTGTTGTCTTTGGATTTATTGACGCCAACTTTGTTGTAGGCTCCATGGATGAGGAAGAGAGAATCACAGCCACCAGGCTCCTCAACCAAATGAAGTGGAGGAAGAAGCGGACTGCCAAGAAGGCCGCCAAAAAGGCTCGTGTGGGGTCACCGAGGGCTCCCTCCCCCGAACCCGATCACTCCCGGGCTCCTGCCCCTGAGACCGAGCTCAACAATGCCCCTCCAGTGATAGATCTAGAGGAAGATTTTCCGCCCCAAAAGCCTGAGGTTGCAGAGGGGTTGGTGAACGAGCCAACCGGGGCTGCCACTGAGGCTCCGAGCTCTACTGGGGCGGATGTTGAGGCCACCAAAGAGTCGGCTCACCATGCTGTAGATGCGTAGGCATCCAGTTCAGGGACCGAAGAGGAGGAGTCCATCTTGGATCCCGAGGTTAGCCTCGACCGAAGTAAGAGGGGCGTCATCAATGCAGAAGTCGTGAGTTGGGCCGAACTCTCCCCAGGTCAGCTCGGGGGCCGTGCTGCAACCCACATCATGGTGGTAAGTTCACGTTCTGTGGGCCAACACTCTGTCCCCCCCCCCCATCTTTCTTTTTTTGTTTTTTTTTTTTTGCTGACCAGTCTCCTTCTGTCAGGCGAATAGAAGGCAGCACAGAACAAGGTCCATCAGTTGGAGGGTGCTGCCACCGCTCAGAGGAGCCTGAATGACGCCTTGGCACTAGAGAGGGAGGAGCTAGCCCGTGAACGAGATAGACTGAAGGCTGAGGTGAACGGGCTCCGAGTTGGTCAAGAAGCCCTAAAGCTCGAGGTGGAAAGCCTCAAAATGGCCCAGAAGGCTTCGTAGCTCGAGATGCAGGTCCTCAAGGAAACCAAGGAGGCCTTAGAAAGCGAGGTGGAGTATCTCAAGGCCGATATCGAGGAGAAGACGGAGATCTTTCACGATGCTCTGGAACAGACCAAGGTTTAGTCCGTCACCGATTACGTCAAGTCTTCGAGGTTCGACAATGTAATGTCAAAGGCCTACCGTAGGGGGTTCAAGCTCGGCCGATGGTGGATAAGGCGTGCCTACCCCAACCTGGATGATACAGATTCTGAAGATGATGGCGACAACGGGGAGGCTGACGCTACCGATCTGACTGATTCCTCCGAGGAGACCCCTGAAGAAACCCCGAGTAAGGCTAATGAGCCTCCCAAATACTCAGGCGTTCCTTGTATGTTGGGCCTACGAGCTCGATCCCCTTCTCTTTTGTACTATACATATTTAAGTAATGTAATGAAGGAATATTTTTTGCCAAGTGCTTGGGCAATTTGTTTGTCTTTTTTTCTTTTTTTGCCGGAATGGTTGTCTCACTCCGAGTTGTTATCCTATCGAGTTAAATTCTCAAAGTGGGTGTTCCTCAACTGCCATCAGCCCGAACCGCCTCTTAATGTTTAGTAGGGGTGATGCGATAGGGCACATCGAGGTGAGTGACGTAGTAGGGCACATGCCCGACCCGTCTTGAATTGCTTGCACTTTAGTCATTGCAAGTACTCAGTTTATGCTGATGAGGCGACTAGTTCTTATATGCTGCCGAGGTCTTGTCATTCGCTCGGCGTTTAAGCCCTTAGGCTGGAGGAGTGGATCGTGGCCCACTCTCGGAGTCTGCCCATGCCATAGAGGCGACTGGGTCCTGTTGTGCTGAGGTCATGTTAACTCGGCATTCTGGCCCTTAGGCTTTGGGAGTGGCTCGTGGCATACTCAGTTCTTATAGATAGTATTGTCTTAAGTTGACAATATTCCATGCCCGAGGTACTTGTTTCCCTTCGAGGGTCCCGAGCTCGTACGTTCCTTCCCCGAGCACTCGTTTCACTCGGTAAGGACCTCCCTAGTTGGACCAGAGCTTGCCTGCGTTGGGCTCAGGTACCATAACTTTACGAAGGACCAGGTCGCCAACGCGGAGGTTACGCTTCTTGACCCTGGCGTTATAGTACCAAGCTACTCTCTGTTGGTAGGCTGCGGTCCTGATGTACGTGAGGTCCCTTACTTCGTCGAGTAGATCGAGGTTGGTATGTAGCTCATCTTCGTTTGTCTAGTCACTGTATACTTCTAGTCATAGCGTAGGTACTTCGATCTCTGCGGGTATCACTACTTCGGTTCCGTAGGTGAGATTGAAGGGTGTTTCTCCCGTGGCGGTCTTCTCCGTGGTCCGGTAGGCCCATAGAACACTGGGTAGTTCATCTGCCCACAATCCTTTAGCTCGGCCCAGTCGTGCCTTTAGTCCGCAGAGGATGACTCTGTTCGTGACTTCTGCCTGACCATTTGCTTGAGGGTGTGCGACTAAAATAAAATTCTGTCGGATTCCCATGTCTTGACACCAGTCTTGGAATTTGATGTCCTCGAACTGCTTGTCATTGTCAGAAATTAATACCCAAGGTAATCCGAAGCGGCACATGATGTTCTTCCAAAAGAAGTTTTGGATATTCCGGGTTGTGATCGTTACAAAGGGTTCAGCTTCTACCCACTTGGTGAAGTAGTCCACTGCTACTACTAAGAACTTCCTCTCACCCGTTGCTGGCGGGAATGGCCCGAGTAGATCGATGCCCCACTATGCAAAGGGCCACGGGCTGGTGAGATACTTGAGGTCGGCAGCGGGTTGGCGGTGAATATTGGCATGTCTTTGGCATTTGTCACATTTTCTAACGAGCTCAATAGCATCTGCCTTCATTGTTGGCCAATAATACCCCTGTCGAAGTGCTTTCTGGGCGAGGTCCCTGCCCCCCAAGTGCTCACTGCACAACCCCTCATGAGTGTCGCGGAGTAGAAGCTCGGCTTCAATAGGTCGCAAGCAACACAGGTAGAGGAGCGTGTAGGATCTCCGGTACAGCCATTTGTCTATCATGACGTATTTGGCTGCCTGGCGCTGCACCCTTCTGGCTGCATTGCGATCTGCAGGGAGGGTCTCGTGTAGCAGGAAGCTCGCAAGCGGGTCAATCCATCTTGGCTCTGCTTGAACGACGTGAACGACCTCCTCTGCCCCCCCGAGAATGCTAGGCCGAGGTAAGTCCTCTATGTACACGGTTCTCATGGTGATGTCACTGGCGCGGGCTAATCTGGACAGGGCATCGGCCTTAGCGTTCTCCGACCTTGGGATTTGCCTGATAAGGTGTGACTGGAAGTTGAGCAGGGCCTCTCTGACTTTGGCTAAGTAGGCGATCATGGTTGGTTCACGAGCTTCGAACTCACCGGTGACCTGGTTGACCACGAGTTGGGAGTCGCTGCAAACAACGATGTGCTTGGTTTTTACTTCTCTAGCTAGAGCTAGTCCAGCTATCAACGCCTCGTACTCCGCTTCATTGTTAGATGTCGCGAACTCGAAGCGTAGCGCGTACTCCAATTCTGTGCCACTTGGGCCGTGCAGAACTATTCCGGCTCCGCTGCCCTGTTGGTTCGATGAGCCTTCTACGTGAAGGATCCAGGGCCCCTCATCCCAGCTCGCACTTGGCCGAACTAGGAGAGATGCCACACTGGTTGCTTCCTCACGAGGCTCAGACTCAACCGGCCTGGGAGCTTCGGGCTCACCTGAGCTAGGAGTCTCGTGCTCAACCGGCCTAGGGACTTTAGAGTTGAATGTGCACT